>NW_027144158.1:0-41227 GCF_026170545.1 Melanerpes formicivorus | reverse complement strand
TTATTTCTTTAAAACTGTCTTAGAAGTGTCTCTGTCCTTCCCTCTCTCTAGATACTGGCCTCCTGAGCCCATGGCAGACTTGCACAGAGCTACTGCGAGCACCACTCTGCACGGCCTCTGGGGGGCTTTCAAGCACAGGCACCCCAGGAGAATCCAAACCTAACCTTGCAGCTGGCCTTAGAGCTCCTCTTTGGAAAACTGTCGCTGCCAGGGCCCACAAACCAACGTCCTCTGTCGGCAAACCGGATGTAAGGGCTGAAAAGTGTCAACGGAAACCGTAATCGGATGGCCCAGGAAGATCCTGCCGGTCTGAACACACCAGACCTGGAATGCACAAAGAAACTCTGTTAACAACTGCCTGTGTGTCTGCTCATAGCTTGAGGAGTAACAGAGCAGAACCAATTCCCAAAAGGTTTTCACTGCGTTCCCAGGGCAAGTAGAGGCTTGCTCTGGCTGTAGTTAATACCTAGAAATTCCTATCAAAATCTTTGCAGCACAACAAGAAAAAAACCAAACCAACCAAACCACAAACTGCTTTATATTATTAAGTAGGAACTCGAAAGCTTACAGGAACTGTGGGGATTTTTTTATGACAAATTATTCCTTTTCTTTTTTTCAGTGAGCAATTTGGTTTCCAACAGCTCCACATTCTGACACCAAAGCACCCCGCTCCGTGTCAGGGCTTGTGGCTGAGGCCGAATACAAATCTGCAACTGGTCCTCAGGCAAAGCAGTTAAGCTCCCTGAAAAAAAAGGAAAGAAAGCAAGAGTGAGTCAACCATAAAAACAAGACCTAACCAAACCCCCAAAGCCATTTTGTCAGGAAGTCGCCTCCACTATCACCCGCCACATGCTGAAATTCCCTTCCCCTGGGGCTCCTGCTTGGCCCACAGCTGGGGAACATAAAGCAAGGCACAGCCCTGTGGGTACCTGCTGCCCTGGAGCCACCAAAACCGGAGCACCCAGTCACTACCAATCCCACAGCAGACCCAAGATACAACAGGGACTCCATAGAGACTCCAAAACCTCACTGAGAACCCCCCAACTCCTTCAGGACCCCCACAGATTCTCCAACTTAGATGCCCACAAAACCCCTTTGGATGCACCCAAACCCCCCATCTGATACGCCCAGCTCCGTTTTAGGTACCCCCAGACGCTTCCAATGTCCCCAGACCCGCTGGTGGACCAGCCCAGAACCCCCTGACACTATCCCAGACCCTTTCAGGGGGCTCCACACCCCTTCTAGATGCCCACAAAACCCCTTCACACGCCAAAAGAAACCTTTACCTGCCTCCAAACCCCATTTGGGGGCCACTCAGACCCCTTAGCAGCGGGTGGCAGCAACCAAGTCTGTTGCTCTCACCAATTAAACCTGGATGTTAGGAAGAAGATCTTCACAGACTAGAATAGAGCAGGATGAAAGAGAGATTGGCCTTTGGAATGTGCTGCCCAGGGAGGTGGTGGAGTCACCATCACTGGAAGTGTTTAGAAAGAGACTGGATGAGGCACTCAGTGCCATGGTTTAGTTGATTAGATGGTGATGGAATGGAATGGACCGGACCAGGTTGGAAGAGACCTTCAAGATCATCGTGTCCAACCTATCATCCAACACCACCTAATCAACTAAACCATGCAACCAAGCACCCTATCCAGTCTCCTCCTGAACACCTCCAAAGATGGTGACTCCACCACCTCCCTGGGCAGCCCATTCCAATGGGCCATCACTCTCTCTGTGCAGAACCTCTTCCTAACCTCTAGCCTAAACCTCCCCTGCCACAGCTTGAGACTGTGTCCTCTTGTTCTGGTGCTGCTTGCCTGGAAGAAGAGACCAACCCCCACCTGGCTACAACCTCCCTTCAGGGAGTTGCAGAGAGCAAGAAGGTCTCCCCTGAGCCTCCTCTTCTCCAGGCTAAGCAACCCCAGCTCCCTCAGCCTCTCCTCACAGGCCTGTGCTCCAAACCCCTCCCCAGCTTTGTTGCCCTTCTCCGGACTCCTTCCAGCAACTCAACGTCTTGCTTAAACGGAGGGGCCCAGAACTGGACACGGGACTCAAGGTGTGCCCTAACCAGTGCCAAGTGCAGGGGCAGAATGACCTCCCTGCTCCTGCTGGCCACACTGTTCCTGATATTGGCCAGGTTGCCAGTGGCCTTCTTGGCACCCGACACGACCAGAAGACAGGGATCAGAAGAGTCTTTGGCCAAGCTGTAAACCACTTCCTAACATCCAGCCTAAACCTCCCCTGGCACAGCTTGAGACTGTGTCCTCTTGTTCTGGTGCTGCTTGCCTGGGAGAAGAGACCAACCCCCACCTGGCTACAACCAGAACTGAGGGGACTGCAATCCTTGCAGCTTCAACTTTCCTTCTCTGCTACTTCTTTTTTCAGATGGATTGTTTTTCAAAGGGACTGCTGGACAGCAGAACAGGATGGATGGCTGGGCCCCAAGAGCGGTGGGGAACAGAGTTAAACCCAGCCGGTGGACGGCCGGGCACAAGTGGTGTTCCCCAGGACACCCCTTGTGAGAGAGTGAGTCCAGAGAAGGGCCACAAAGCTGGTGAGGGGTCTGGATAACAAGCCTTAGGAGGAGTGGCTGAAGGAACTGGGACTGTTTAATCTGCAGAAGAGGAAGCTAAGGGAATTAAGGCGTGGTCTGGCTTCAGCTCTCAACTACTTCCACGTTGAGCAAGGACAGCTTGTACTCACAGAAGGCACTGGCTGCTTGGGTTCAAGGTTCCTGCAGAGCTCAGGCTGTCTCTCTTGATTAGTGAGGTCGTCCTGTCACCTAGGCAGAGAGAAGAAAATGCAGCTATGAAATTAGACCACTGGAATCGTGAGACTCGTTCTGTGTGAGACTCCAGGAGAATCCAAACCTAACCTTGGAGCTGCCCTGAAGAGCTCCTCATAGCTTGAGGAGTACCAGAGCAGGAACAATTCCCAAAAGGTTTTCACTGCGTTCCTAGGGCACTTGAAGGATTGCCCTGGCTGTAGTTAATACCTAGAAATTCCTATCAAAATCTTTGCAGCACAGCAAGGAAATTGAGGGATGGGAAGGCAATATGTACTTACACGTTAGGCAAGAATTGGCTTTGCAAACTAATCTCTCTAACTGTTGGATATGCACTGAACTTCCTCGAGGCCAAATGAGGACCCCTTTATTTGGGGAAGCCTCAATGAATTGGACTTGGGGGGCATCAGACTGGGTGACTACATCTGAGAGTAACTTCCACAATTGTCAGCATGGGAAAGATAGCTCAGAAAGCCTGGGTCCAAAGTTTGCCTTAAGAAAATATAGTATAGGAATATACTGTTGGCTGTGAGAAAGGGGGGAACTGATGAACAGAAAAGTCTCATTAACAGAACCACAGAGTTGATAAGAATTTTCCGCTTGTTAGCTGAAATGCTGGGACGCAGGGAGGGGGAGAGGGGTTGGCAGACAGCCTTTGGATAGAGAAGGAATAACAGGATTTGTCAGTGATTCACTTCTGTTAGTCTTGGACAAGATGCTCTTTTGGATAAGACAAAGGACACCTGCATGATATGTGTACTTCTGCTCTTTTAGAGAGATAAGCTTTGTATAGATAGGCAGCATCTGGACCTCTGTCATTATAGACAGATAACTTTTTGTATAAAAGTTTGCCCAAACCTCTCTGAAGACACACAGCTCTTTTGAAATGATCCTACCTGTGTCAGGCGCCAGAATAGAAGCACGATACAAGAGACTTACTGAGTCTCTTGTGTGTCTTTCTCTAAGTCATTATCAACGCTGTTTGCAGCACAAACCCAAACCCAAACCCACCCCGAGACACCCCCAGCTCCCACGGGAGCCTGCAGAGACCTCCCAAAGGGTCCGTCGGAGGTGCCCAACTGCCTCCCCACGACCCTTGACCCTTTCCGATGGCCCCACGAGAACTTTACGTATCCCCAGACCCTTTTAGGTGTCCCCAAGACCTCCTCCGTCACCCCCAAAAGCCCTGCCGATGGCCCCAGACCACCTTCAGACGCCGGAAAGAACACACCTGGGAGTCCCGGGCCGGCAGCGACACCGGGACCGGACCCGCTGCGGCGCAGGCGCCGTATCCATAGCGACCACCGGAACGCTGCCCCCCTGGCGCGAGCAGAGCCGGGCTAGGGCGCAGGCGCCGGATCCATAGCGACGCTCGAGTCAAGCTCTCCGCCCTCCGCTCTTCCCCTAAGAATTTTCGAGCATTCAGCGCAGTTAGGCTGCAGAAATTAGCTCCCCCAGGGCGGCACACGCCGCGGCACGGCTGCACTGCCGGCCATTACACACAGGGTGGCAGCATTGAGCTCCCACGGGGCCTCTGGGTACGGTTGAGGCAGCAGCCGCCACCCCCGCAGAGCCCCGCCGGCCAAGCCCGGACACGCCCCCCTCTCCCCCCCAAAAGCCCCGCGCTGCCCCGCCGGTGGCCACCCCCCCAAGCCCCGCGCAGCTCCAGCGGCTGCTATAGAGAAACCCCCCAAAGCAGCAGAGACTGGCACTGACCTGGGACACAGCAGAAGAGCTCCAACCTCTACCAGCCACAACCCTGCACTGAGCCACTTTAAAGCATCTGGCGCCATGTTATTGAGGGCGGTGCCACGCTGGGGGGGGCGGTGCCACGCTGGGGGGGGCGGTGCCACGCTGGGGGGGGCGGTGCCACGCTGGGGGGGGCGGTGCCACGCTGGGGGGGGCGGTGCCACGCTGGGGGGGGCGGTGCCACGCTGGGGGGGGCGGTGCCACGCTGGGGGGGGCGGTGCCACGCTGGGGGGGGGCGGTGCCACGCTGGGGGGGGGCGGTGCCACGCTGGGGGGGGCGGTGCCACGCTGGGGGGGGCGGTGCCACGCTGGGGGGGGCGGTGCCACGCTGGGGGGGGCGGTGCCACGCTGGGGGGGGCGGTGCCACGCTGGGGGGGTGCGGTGCCACGCTGGGGGGGTGCGGTGCCACGCTGGGGGGGGCGGTGCCACGCTGGGGGGGCGGTGCCACGCTGGGGGGGCGGTGCCACGCTGGGGGGGCGGTGCCACGCTGGGGGGGCGGTGCCACGCTGGGGGGGCGGTGCCACGCTGGGGGGGGCGGTGCCACGCTGGGGGGGGCGGTGCCACGCTGGGGGGGGCGGTGCCACGCTGGGGGGGCGGTGCCACGCTGGGGGGGGCGGTGCCTGCGTTGTGACCTCACGCTCAGCGTTCCATGGGTTTTATTCCCCTCCAAGACAACACGTTGAGTTCTGAGCAGCTGAGGAGCCCTGGGGAACACCTGTACAGAAACGTTCCTCCAAGAGCTGTCAGAAAAACGTTCGTTCCGCCAGCACTGCCGGCCGTTACACACCGGATGGCAACATTGAGCTCCCCCGGGGCGGCACACGCCGCGGCACGGCTGCACTGCCGGCCCTTACACACAGGGTGGCAGCATTGAGCTCCCCCGGGGCGGCACACGCCGCGGCACGGCTGCACTGCCGGCCGTTACACACCGGGTGGCAGCACTGAGCACCTCCCTGGGCGTGGGCAGCAGCCGGGCCCCCACCTGGCTTTTATTTTCCAATGCTAAAAGCCTTTTAGAAGCAGAGAGGGCAGACAGGGGTCGTTTCCAAAGCTTTCTTACGCACCAGTCACTCCAAGCCCTCCCTCTCCAGCTGCAAACCAGAGGTTTGCCTCCGCCTCGCCTCACCCCAGTACTTACACTTTTAAAGATAGTGTGGTCCCCTCGGAGAATTTTCAGCACTTTAGGGGGGGGCCCCCAGCCCTCGCTCACCTGCTCCTCTGCTGCAGCAGCCCCCTGCCCCACGTGGCAGAACCAGCCCACCCACAATCCCCCCACTCCCTTTGAGTCGCCCCCAAAAAGGCACAAAATAAAGCAAACTGCCCAGCCAGCACCTCCTGCCTTTCACAGCAAGGACTGAACATTGCAGCTTTGGCCAAGACCATCAGCCCAAAGGAAGGCCTGGGCCCTGAGGAACTAAATGCAAGTGAACTATCTGACACCACCACAGTCCTGTGAATGTTGCAAAGCAGTAGTGCATGCGGTATAATAATTGGAAAGTTAAGGGCTGCTCAAGCTTTACACAAAGTATCCTATTCAGTTTTGGGTTCCACTTAACACAAAGTAAAAGTATAAAAGGTCAGAGGGAAAGCCAACTCTACCTCTGAACTACAGCAAGAAATACTGGAATCAAGGGGCCCTTTCTTCTGCTACTAATAGATGAAGAGAACATGAAAACTGATGGGCTAAACCAACAGGGCAAGATTAGAATAACTAGTAGAGAGAACGGAAGATACAAAGCTTCAACTGCATCTGTTTAGCAACGACTCCTACCAGATAACTTCCATGCCATAACTTTGCTGATTTCAAACAAGCCAGCTGGTGAAGCGTCTCGCTCACAGGCGGCCGACGAGGAGACGTGCAGAAGGCAGAGGCGAGGGAACAAGTCCTGAGCTTTGCTGCAGGCTGTCCTGCGGCTTCCCCTACCGACTCTTTCCCGTACACCACCGCAGAAGGAGTTGGGTGAATTTTGTCTCAAACCGGCTCCTAAGACAACCTCCGCTTTTTCCCTGGGTGCCTACGTGGGTGTTGCTTCATCTTTCCCTCACGCTCGGTACGGCATTCGGGTGCAGAGCAAGGCTCTGGACAGCCAAACCGAACTCCTGTGCTGAAGAAAAGGAAGCGGAAGCACAGGCTGAGCCCCTGGAAATGCCTGCATGTGCTGGCTGCTGCCACCTCCTCGTTGCCCCGGGCCTGCTCATTGGAGGCTGCCTGGCAAAAGCACCTGCCCCCACTTTCCTCGGCGTTCTTTGAATACCCAGGTTGGAAACCTAAGAGGTAGCGTACTAATTGGAAAGCATGTTCCAGCGGGCGTGGCTGGAGGCTGGGCGCCGCCGCCGCTTTCTCTGCTCCCCGCCCCTCCTTTGCGCGGCCCCTAATCACGTGACGATCGCTGGGCGAGTCTGGGTGCTGCCGGGTTCACCCTGGGATCGCTGGGCGAGTCTGAGGGCATTGGGGTCAGCCTGCAAGAGCTGGGAGAGACAGGAGAACAGCTCGTGAACTGGGAGTAGACTGCTCCCGACCGCGGCAAATCGACACCCACCCCCCCCCCCCCCGCCGCTGGTGTTTCTCGGCCCCCCCCCTCGCTGCCGCCCACCCTCAAACCCATAGCAGAGTCCTGCAGCAGGCACAGAGCAACTCCAGAGAGCAGCAGAGTCCACACTGAGCTGATGCGGAGCGGAGAAAGCAGAGGGGACGAGGATTACGCTGGCTAGGTCGGAGCCGACGGGGCGAGGGCGGCGCCATCTTGGGAAGGGCAGGCGCTGTCACGGGGAGGGCGACGCCATCTTGGAAAGGGCAGGCGCTGTCACGGGGAGATCGACGCCATCTTGGGAAGGGCAGGCGCTGTCACGGGTAGGGCGGCGCCATCTTGGGAAGGGCAGGCGCTGTCACGGGGAGGACGGTGCCGTCTTGGTGCCCTCACTTCCGTCTACATGCCCCCAGCCCTCCTTTCTCACCCTCTAAGGCCCTTGAGGTGCTCGCAGCTCGCCTTGAGATGCCGGGGGAGATGTGGCTGGGGGACCCTGGGACTGCAGGACACCCAATACCGGGGTGAGACCACCCCAATCCTGCGGGACCCCAAACCCTGGAACCCCCCCGAGACCTCTAACACAGCACCACCACTCCCCGCCCCCTCAGCTGCTTCAGGACCCTCCAGAGACCCCCCCGGAGACCCTCCAGAGGCCGCCAGACACCTCTCGATGCCCACAAAGCCCCTCTAGACGCCCCAGAATACCTCTCTGCGCCTCCCTGCAGAGGCCACTCACACCCTTGGCAGCAGGCGACAGCAAGCAGTACCTGGCCGTGCCCACAAGGTGGGAGCAGTGAGCAGAAGAGTCAGCGGCGCTAGGGACACCGAGACTCCAGCAGTGCCACACAGCAACCCACACGCTGTGGGGACCTGACACAGAGACCCCGAAACCACACTGAGGCACAGACCCCCCCACTCCTCCCTGACCCTCCAGACATGACCCAGGAGCCCCTCCAGAGGTCCCCAGACACCTCTAGATGCTCCCAGAACCCTTCACATGCCCCCAAATTCCCCTTTCATACCCCCAAGCCCACTTCAGATGACAGCAGACCCTCCTTAACAGGCCCCCAGCGCTCAGCAGGTCCGGTGCTGCTGTGCCTCGGGAGCAGATCAGCTGGTCTCCCTGCAGAGCTTTTTCCAGTCAATGAAAAAACAGCACACCACACACACACACGAAAGACAATCCACTGTTTTAATTGAGAGACAGTTGCTATTTCTGCTTCAAACCACACCCCACACCCCCCCGTGGCTCTGCTCAGGATGTGCTTTTCTCCTCTAGAAGCCTTTCTACAGAACAGAGGGGGGTCACGTCAAGGCCTTTCTGCACACAAATCACTGCCCTTCTGCAATCTCTCAATAAGCAGCACCGCTGTTCCTCTGCTGGAACACCTCACACTCACTCTTACACTTGCCCGGGGCTTTCCCTCCCCTCCAAGAACGTCCTGGCATTTCAAACATTTGGCATTTCAGGTCTGCAAGCAGCCTTTGTGGGAGGCTGCCCTCACCCCTCCCTCACTGCTCCTCTGCTGTATCCTCGCCCACCCCGCTGTGGCATCACAGAAGGAAAGACAGCCGAGCGGCTACGCTCCTGTTCTTTTTATCACCCCGAGCCGGGGACAGCCTTCTGGGCAAGGTTTGCAGCTTCAGCACACAGCTGAGCTTTGCTCTCACCCATTAAACCCTTTGGTGGTTTCAGCTTCCCGAGGATGTGTCGGCACAAGTCCTTGTCGGGGCACCGCAAACAGGGAGAGACAAAGCTCCGAGATCCAGGAAGAGGACGGCTGAGCAGACACTCCTAAAGAGAGAAACTTCATCAGCTGAACCTCACACTTCTCCCAGCTTTGCAACAGCAAAGAACTTTGTGAACAACACAGTGGTGCTCCTAAGGAGGTCACCAGCTTGCAAGTTACAGGAGAAATAAAAACCTTTTTATTACAGAAGCACTGGCAAAAATTTACGGACAGGAACAGCAGACGAGCAAATTCTGCGATTGAGCTAACGATAGACATCAGGCCTAGGATCTGGCTACCCTGACAAAGGATGCCAACAGGACAGAGTGAGGCCTCAGCAGCACTCCCAAAAAGCCCCACAGAGAGCCACAGGCTCTGGCCCGTGCCCCACCTACGGGCCGGCCCTCCTGGCAGCAGCGCAACACCACCTCTTCGGGAGCCCAGGGACTGACCTCAGCCCCCTAAGGGCCAGGCAAGGTTGGTTCCTGTTAGCTGCCTAAAGCAGCCTCCCCAGCCCTGCTTACAGGGACCTTGGGCTGCTGCTGGGGACAGAAGGGGGATGGAGGGCTCCACAACTCGTCACACAGGCCCCGAGCACAGGGCTGTTAAGCTGACAGGGTGCCAAGGGAACAGGCTGCCATGAAGGCACAGACCCAGGCCCTGAACTACAGGGTGGGTCACCTTGCCGCAGCAACACGACCCAGCGGCTTCGCTGCGTCCGACGAATAAAAGGAGGAAGTTCCACAGGAACAGAAGGGAAAACCTTTTCACTGTGTGTGCCAGAGCCCTGGAGCAGGCTGCCCAGAGAGTTAGTGGAGTCTCTGGAGACATTCAAAACCCGCCCCAGGTGATCCTGCACTGGCACAGGGGTTGGACCGGATGCTATTTTGGGGTCCCTTCCAACCCCTAACACTCAGTGATTCTGTGATTAGCTATGCTGGTGACAGAGTCTCACTGAGTGCTCTTTAAAATGTTTTTCTTTTCTTTCAGCCTAGGAGTTTCATATTTAAATAGACCTTCTGCTCTGTCTTCCCCCTTCCTTCTTCCATCTTGCGTCTAAACACTAGGAGAGCTTGATGAGCTGTATCCTGGGCGTCCCAACGTAACACATCTCAACTGCATACATGGATTTTGTAATCTTTTGCCCCATTGCTCGCACAGGGTGGATTAAGTTCATTACTTAGAGCTTGTCAGGACAGCTGTTGAAGTGTCCTGTGCAATGCAGGAGGAGTTGAATCCCATAGGAAACCACATTACTGTGCTTTGTCAGCCTGGTTATGGTCAGAAACCTCCTTCATTTTTTTTTCTCTTGAACAGATATATCACATGAGTCCCCAGAATTAATTTGCCTCTTCTCATAATTATTTCTTTAAAACTGTCTTAGAAGTGTCTCTGTCCTTCCCTCTCTCTAGATACTGGCCTCCTGAGCCCATGGCAGACTTGCACAGAGCTACTGCGAGCACCACTCTGCACGGCCTCTGGGGGGCTTTCAAGCACAGGCACCCCAGGAGAATCCAAACCTAACCTTGCAGCTGGCCTTAGAGCTCCTCTTTGGAAAACTGTCGCTGCCAGGGCCCACAAACCAACGTCCTCTGTCGGCAAACCGGATGTAAGGGCTGAAAAGTGTCAACGGAAACCGTAATCGGATGGCCCAGGAAGATCCTGCCGGTCTGAACACACCGGACCTGGAATGCACAAAGAAACTCTGTTAACAACTGCCTGTGTGTCTGCTCATAGCTTGAGGAGTAACAGAGCAGAACCAATTCCCAAAAGGTTTTCACTGCGTTCCCAGGGCAAGTAGAGGCTTGCTCTGGCTGTAGTTAATACCTAGAAATTCCTATCAAAATCTTTGCAGCACAACAAGAAAAAAACCAAACCAACCAAACCACAAACTGCTTTATATTATTAAGTAGGAACTCGAAAGCTTACAGGAACTGTGGGGATTTTTTTATGACAAATTATTCCTTTTCTTTTTTTCAGTGAGCAATTTGGTTTCCAACAGCTCCACATTCTGACACCAAAGCACCCCGCTCCGTGTCAGGGCTTGTGGCTGAGGCCGAATACAAATCTGCAACTGGTCCTCAGGCAAAGCAGTTAAGCTCCCTGAAAAAAAAGGAAAGAAAGCAAGAGTGAGTCAACCATAAAAACAAGACCTAACCAAACCCCCAAAGCCATTTTGTCAGGAAGTCGCCTCCACTATCACCCGCCACATGCTGAAATTCCCTTCCCCTGGGGCTCCTGCTTGGCCCACAGCTGGGGAACATAAAGCAAGGCACAGCCCTGTGGGTACCTGCTGCCCTGGAGCCACCAAAACCGGAGCACCCAGTCACTACCAATCCCACAGCAGACCCAAGATACAACAGGGACTCCATAGAGACTCCAAAACCTCACTGAGAACCCCCCAACTCCTTCAGGACCCCCACAGATTCTCCAACTTAGATGCCCACAAAACCCCTTTGGTTGCACCCAAACCCCCCATCTGAAACACCCAGCTCCACTTTAGGTACCCCCAGATGCTTCCAATGTCCCCAGACCCGCTGGTGGACCAGCCCAGAACCCCCTGACACTATCCCAGACCCTTTCAGGGGGCTCCACACCCCTTCTAGATGCCCACAAAACCCCTTCACACGCCAAAAGAAACCTTTACCTGCCTCCAAACCCCACGTGGGGGCCACTTAGCAGCGGGTGGCAGCAACCAAGTCTGTTGCTCTCACCAATTAAACCCTTTGGTGCTCTCAGCTCTCTGACCCTGTGTCAGTGCAAGTCCTTGTCGGCCGGCACCTTCGTCCTGATCCAGGCGGAGAGAGAACTGCCAGGAACACAGCTTCGCCGCTCCGCTTGCGGCACGCCTGCTGCCGAGGGCAGCCTCGTCCTCAGCCTGCCCGAGAGGAACACGGCCCCCGGGGCCGGGGGACACACAAAAGCCTTCCACAAAGGAAACAAGGGAAGTCTCTTGGCCACTCTTCACGTGCCGAGTGCGATTGTCATGTGGAACACACCGCGGCATCTGGAACGAGTTTAAGTCCAGGTCTGTGGCAGCACAGAGGTTCCTGGAATATCCCGGTACATCGATCCACAGGAGGTTGTCTTTCGGTCCCCAGTCTGATGCTTGGCAGCACAGCCATCACACCATTTCTCTCGAGTGCTTTGAACTGACAATTCATGCAGGAGAATAAAACCAAACAGGAGTAAGCAGCTTGGAAAAGAACTTTGATCATCACCAGGCCCAGCAAGAGGACACAGTCTCAGGCTGCACCAGGGGAGGTTTAGGCTAGAGGTTAGGAAGAGGTTCTGCACGGAGAGAGTGATGGCCCATTGGAATGGGCTGCCCAGGGTGGTGGTGGAGTCACCATCTTTGGAGGTGTTCAGGAGGAGACTGGATAGGGTGCCTGGTTGCTTGGTTTAGTTGATTAGGTGGTGTTGGATGATAGGTTGGACACGATGATCTTGAAGGTCTCTTCCAACTCGGTCTGGTCTATTCTATTCTATTCCGTTCCATTCCATTCCAACACCATCTAATCAACTAAACCACGGCACTGAGTGCCTCATCCAGTCTCTTTCTAAACACTTCCAGTGATGGTGACTCCCTGGGCACCACCTCCCTGAGCAGCACATTCCAAAGGCCAATCTCTCTTTCAACCTGCTCTATTCTATTCTATGAAGACCTTCTTCCTAACATCCAGCCTAAACCTCCCCTGGCACAGCTTGAGACTGTGTCCTCTTGTTCTGGTGCTGCTTGCCTGGGAGAAGAGACCAACCCCCACCTGGCTACAACCAGAACTGAGGGGACTGCAATCCTTGCAGCTTCAGCTTTCCTTCTCTGCTACTTCTTTTTTCAGATGGATTGTTTTTCAAAGGGACTGCTGGACAGCAGAACAGGATGGATGGCTGGGCCCCAAGAGCGGTGGGGAACAGAGTTAAACCCAGCCGGTGGCCGGCCGGGCACAAGTGGTGTTCCCCAGGACACCCCTTGTGAGAGAGTGAGTCCAGAGAAGGGCCACAAAGCTGGTGAGGGGTCTGGATAACAAGCCTTAGGAGGAGTGGCTGAAGGAACTGGGACTGTTTAATCTGCAGAAGAGGAAGCTGAGGGAATTAAGGTATGGTCTGGCTTCAGCTCTCAACTAGTTCCACGTTGAGCAAGGACAGCTTGTACTCACAGAAGGCACTGGCTGCTTGGGTTCAAGGTTCCTGCAGAGCTCAGGCTATCTCTCTTGATTAGTGAGGTCGTCCTGTCACCTAGGCAGAGAGAAGAAAATGCAGCTATGAAATGAGACCACTGGAATCGTGAGACTCGTTCTGTGTGAGACTCCAGGAGAATCCAAACCTAACCTTGGAGCTGCCCTGAAGAGCTCCTCTTTGGAAAAGTCTCGCTGCCGGGCCCCACAAACCCCACACCCTCTGTCAGCAAACCGGATGTACGAGCTGAAGAGTGTCGACAGAAACTGTACGTGGACAGCTCAGGAAGATCCTGCCAGTCCCAGCACACCAGTCCTGGAATGATCAAAGAAAGTCCGTTAACAACTGTCTGTGTGTCTGCTCATAGCTTGAGGAGAACCCCCCAACTCCTTCAGGACCCCCCCAGACTCCCCAACTTAGATGCCCACAAAACCCCTTTGGATGCACCCAAACCCCCCATCTGATACGCCCAGATCTGTTTTAGGTACCCCCAGACGCTTCTAATGTCCCCAGACCCGCTGGTAGACCAGCCCAGAACCCCCTGACACTATCCCAGACCCTTTCAGGGGGCTCCACACCCCTTCTAGATGCCCACAAAACCCCTTCACATGCCAAAAGAAACCTTTACCTGCCTCCAAACCCCATTTGGGGGCCACTCAGACCCCTTAGCAGCGGGTGGCAGCAACCAAGTCTGTTGCTCTCACCAATTAAACCTGGATGTTAGGAAGAAGGTCTTCATAGAATAGAATAGAGCAGGTTGAAAGAGAGATTGGCCTTTGGAATGTGCTGCCCAGGGAGGTGGTGGAGTCACCATCACTGGAAGTGTTTAGAAAGAGACTGGATGAGGCACTCAGTGCCATGGTTTAGTTGATTAGATGGTGATGGAATGGAATGGACCGGACCAGGTTGGAAGAGACCTTCAAGATCATCGTGTCCAACCTATCATCCAACACCACCTAATCAACTGAACCATGCAACCAAGCACCCTATCCAGTCTCCTCCTGAACACCTCCAAAGATGGTGACTCCACCACCTCCCTGGGCAGCCCATTCCAATGGGCCATCACTCTCTCTGTGCAGAACCTCTTCCTAACCTCTAGCCTAAACCTCCCCTGCCACAGCTTGAGACTGTGTCCTCTTGTTCTGGTGCTGCTTGCCTGGAAGAAGAGACCAACCCCCACCTGGCTACAACCTCCCTTCAGGGAGTTGCAGAGAGCAAGAAGGTCTCCCCTGAGCCTCCTCTTCTCCAGGCTAAGCAACCCCAGCTCCCTCAGCCTCTCCTCACAGGCCTGTGCTCCAAACCCCTCCCCAGCTTTGTTGCCCTTCTCCGGACTCCTTCCAGCAACTCAACGTCTTGCTTAAACGGAGGGGCCCAGAACTGGACACGGGACTCAAGGTGTGCCCTAACCAGTGCCAAGTGCAGGGGCAGAATGACCTCCCTGCTCCTGCTGGCCACACTGTTCCTGATATTGGCCAGGTTGCCAGTGGCCTTCTTGGCCACCCGTGCACGCTGCTGGTCACGACCAGAAGACAGGGATCAGAAGAGTCTTTGGCCAAGCTGTAAACCACTTCCTAACATTCAGCCTAAACCTCCCCTGGCACAGCTTGAGACTGTGTCCTCTTGTTCTGGTGCTGCTTGCCTGGGAGAAGAGACCAACCCCCACCTGGCTACAACCAGAACTGAGGGGACTGCAATCCTTGCAGCTTCAACTTTCCTTCTCTGCTACTTCTTTTTTCAGATGGATTGTTTTTCAAAGGGACTGCTGGACAGCAGAACAGGATGGATGGCTGGGCCCCAAGAGCGGTGGGGAACAGAGTTAAACCCAGCCGGTGGACGGCCGGGCACAAGTGGTGTTCCCCAGGACACCCCTTGTGAGAGAGTGAGTCCAGAGAAGGGCCACAAAGCTGGTGAGGGGTCTGGATAACAAGCCTTAGGAGGAGTGGCTGAAGGAACTGGGACTGTTTAATCTGCAGAAGAGGAAGCTAAGGGAATTAAGGCGTGGTCTGGCTTCAGCTCTCAACTACTTCCACGTTGAGCAAGGACAGCTTGTACTCACAGAAGGCACTGGCTGCTTGGGTTCAAGGTTCCTGCAGAGCTCAGGCTATCTCTCTTGATTAGTGAGGTCGTCCTGTCACCTAGGCAGAGAGAAGAAAATGCAGCTATGAAATGAGACCACTGGAATCGTGAGACTCGTTCTGTGTGAGACTCCAGGAGAATCCAAACCTAACCTTGGAGCTGCCCTGAAGAGCTCCTCATAGCTTGAGGAGTACCAGAGCAGGAACAATTCCCAAAAGGTTTTCACTGCATTCCTAGGGCACTTGAAGGATTGCCCTGGCTGTAGTTAATACCTAGAAATTCCTATCAAAATCTTTGCAGCACAGCAAGGAAATTGAGGGATGGGAAGGCAATATGTACTTACACGTTAGGCAAGAATTGGCTTTGCAAACTAATCTCTCTAACTGTTGGATATGCACTGAACTTCCTCGAGGCCAAATGAGGACCCCTTTATTTGGGGAAGCCTCAATGAATTGGACTTGGGGGGCATCAGACTGGGTGACTACATCTGAGAGTAACTTCCACAAGTGTCAGCATGGGAAAGATAGCTCAGAAAGCCTGGGTCCAAAGTTTGCCTTAAGAAAATATAGTATAGGAATATACTGTTGGCTGTGAGAAAGGGGGGAACTGATGAACAGAAAAGTCTCATTAACAGAACCACAGAGTTGATAAGAATTTTCCGCTTGTTAGCTGAAATGCTGGGACGCAGGGAGGGGGAGAGGGGTTGGCAGACAGCCTTTGGATAGAGAAGGAATAACAGGATTTGTCAGTGATTCACTTCTGTTAGTCTTGGACAAGATGCTCTTTTGTATACGATAAAGGACACCTGCATGATATGTGTACTTCTGCTCTTTTAGATAGATAAGCTTTGTATAGATAGGCAGCATCTGGACCTCTGTCATTATAGACAGATAACTTTTTGTGTAAAAGTTTGCCCAAACCTCTCTGAAGACACACAGCTCTTTTGAAATGATCCTACCTGTGTCAGGCGCCAGAATAGAAGCACGATACAAGAGACTTACTGAGTCTCTTGTGTGTCTTTCTCTAAGTCATTATCAACGCTGTTTGCAGCACAAACCCAAACCCAAACCCACCCCGAGACACCCCCAGCTCCCACGGGAGCCTGCAGAGACCTCCCAAAGGGTCCGTCGGAGGTGCCCAGCTGCCTCCCCACGACCCTTGACCCTTTCCGATGGCCCCACGAGAACTTTACGTATCCCCAGACCCTTTTAGGTGTCCCCAAGACCTCCTCCGTCACCCCCAAAAGCCCTGCCGATGGCCCCAGACCCACCTTCAGACGCCGGAAGGAACACACCTGGGAGTCCCGGGCCGGCAGCGACACCGGGACCCGGACCCGCTGCGGCGCAGGCGCCGTGTCCATAGCGACCCACCGGGACGCTGCCCCCCCTGGCGCGAGCAGAGCCGGGCTAGGGCGCAGGCGCCGGATCCATAGCGACGCTCGAGTCAAGCTCTCCGCCCTCCGCTCTTCCCCTAAGAATTGTCGAGCATTCAGCGCAGTTAGGCTGCAGAAATTAGCTCCCCCAGGGCGGCACACGCCGCGGCAACGGCTGCACTGCCGGCCATTACACACCGGGTTGAGCACTGACCTCCCACGGGGCGGTATACGCCGCGGCACGGCTGCACTGCCGGCCATTACACACAGGGGTTGAGCACTGAGCTCCCCCGGGGCGGTATACGCCGCGGCACGGCTGCACTGCCGGCCATTACACACCGGGAGGCAGCATTGAGCTCCCCCGGGGCGGCACACGCCGCGGCACGGCTGCACTGCCGGCCATTACACACAGGGTGGCAGCATTGAGCTCCCACGGGGCCTCTGGGTACGGTTGAGGCAGCAGCCGCCACCCCCGCAGAGCCCCGCCGGCCAAGCCCGGACACGCCCCCCTCCCCCCCCCAAAAGCCCCGCGCTGCCCCGCCGGTGGCCACCCCCCCAAGCCCCGCGCAGCTCCAGCGGCTGCTATAGAGAAACCCCCCAAAGCAGCAGAGACTGGCACTGACCTGGGACACAGCAGAAGAGCTCCAACCTCTACCAGCCACAACCCTGCACTAAGCCACTTTAAAGCATCTGGCGCCATGTTGTTGAGGGCGGTGCCAAGCTGGGGGTGGGGTTCAGGCTGGAGGGGCGGTGCCACGCTGAGGGGGGCGGTGCCACGCTGGGGGGGGCGGTGCCACGCTGGGGGGGGCGGGTGCCACGCTGGGGGGGGCGGTGCCACGCTGGGGGGGGGGCGGTGCCACGCTGGGGGGGCGGTGCCACGCTGGGGGGGGCGGTGCCACGCTCGGGGGGGGCGGTGCCACGCTGGGGGGGCGGTGCCACGCTGGGTGGGGGGGCGCGGTGCCACGCTGGGGGGGGCGGTGCCACGCTGGGGGGGGGCGGTGCCACGCTGGGGGGGGGGCGGTGCCACGCTGGGGGGGGCGGTGCCACGCTGGGGGGGGCGGTGCCTACGCTGGGGGGGCGGGTGCCACGCTGGGGGGGGCGGTGCCACGCTGGGGGGGGCGGTGCCACGCTGGGGGGGGGCGGTGCCACGCTGGGGGGGGCGGGTGCCACGCTGGGGGGGGGGCGGTGGCCACGCTGGTGGGGGGCGGGTGCCACGCTGGGGGGGGGCGGTGCCACGCTGGGGGGGGGCGGTGCCACGCTTGGGGGGGCGGTGCCACGCTTGGGGGGGGCGGTTGCCACGCTGGGGGGGGGCGGTGCCACGCTGGGGTGGGGGCGGTGCCACGCTGGGGGGGGGCGGTGCCACGCTGGGGGGGGCGTGCCACGCTGGGGGGGGGCGGGTGCCCACGCTGGGGGTGGCGGTGCCACGCTTGGGGGGGGCGGTGCACGCTGGGGGGGGGCGGTGCCACGCTGGGGGGGGGCCGGCGCCACGCTGGGGGGGCGGCGCCACGCTGGGGGGTCGGCGCCACGCTGGGGGGGGCGGTGCCTGCGTTGTGACCTCACGCTCAGCGTTCCATGGGTTTTATTCCCCTCCAAGACAACACGTTGAGTTCTGAGCAGCTGAGGAGCCCTGGGGAACACCTGTACAGAAACGTTCCTCCAAGAGCTGTCAGAAAAACGTTCGTTCCGCCAGCACTGCCCGGCCGTTACACACCGGATGGCCAACATTGAGCTCCCCCGGGGGCGGCACACGCCGCGGCACGGCTGCACTGCCGGCCCTTACACACAGGGTGGCAGCATTGAGCTCCCACGGGGCGGCACACGCCGCGGCACGGCTGCACTGCCGGCCGTTACACACCGGGTGGCAGCACTGAGCACCTCCCTGGGCGTGGGCAGCAGCCGGGCCCCCCACCTGGCTTTTTATTTTCCAATGCTAAAAGCCTTTTAGAAGCAGAGAGGGCAGACAGGGGTCGTTTCCAAAGCTTTCTTACGCACCAGTCACTCCAAGCCCTCCCTCTCCAGCTGCAAACCAGAGGTTTGCCTCCGCCCTCGCCTCACCCCAGTACTTACACCTTTTAAAGATAGTGTGGGTCCCCTCGGAGAATTTTCAGCACTTTAGGGGGGGGGCCCCCAGCCCTCGCTCACCTGCTCCTCTGCTGCAGCAGCCCCCTGCCCCACGTGGCAGAACCAGCCCACCCCACAATCCCCCCACTCCCTTTGATTCACCCCCAAAAAGGCACAAAATAAAGCAAACTTCCCCAGCCTTCCTGTAGGCCCCTTTCAGATACTGGAAGGCCACAATTAGGTCACCTCGAGCCCTCTCTTCTGCAGACTGAACAGCCCCAACTCCTTCAGTCTGCCCTCATAGGAGAGGTGCTCCAGCCCTCTGATCATCCTCGTGGCCCTTCTCTGGACACGTTCCAGGCACCTCCACATCCCTCTTGTCATAGGGGCTCCAGAACTGGACACAGTACTCCAGGTGGGGTCTCACCAGGGCTGAGCAGAGGGGGAGGATCACCTCCCTCGACCTGCTAGCCACACTTCTCCTGATGCAGCCCAGGATCTGATTGGCCTTGCGGGCTGCAAGTGCACATTGAGAGCTCATGTTGAGCTTTTTGTCCACCAGCACCCCCAAGTCTCTCTCCTCAGGGCTACTTTCCAGCCAGTCACTGCCCAGCCTGGATTTGTGCCTGGGATTTGCCTCGACCCAGATGCAGGACCCTGCACTTGCTCTTATTGAACTTCATGAGGTTGGCTTGTGCCCACCTCTCCAGCCTGTCAAGGTCCCTCTGGATGGCCTCCCTTCCCTCCAGCGTGTCTGCTGCACCACACAGCTTGGTGTCATCAGCAAACTTGCTGAGGGTGCACTCAATGCCACTGTCCATGGCACCCACAGAGATGTTGAACAAGCCTGGTTCCAGGAGTGATCCCTGAGGGACTCTGCTTGTCCCTGGCCTCCCCTGGGACATGGAGCCATTGACAGCCACTCTTTGGCTGCGGCCATCAAGCCAGTTCCTTATCCATCCAGTGGTCACCCATCACACCCATGTGTCACCAGCCTGGAGACCAGGATGTGGTGCGGGACAGTGTCGAAGGCTTTGCTCAGGTCCAGGTAAACGACATCAGTTGCTCGCCCCTCAGCTATTAATTTTGTCACCTGCTCATAGAAGGCCACCAGGTTGGTCAGGCAGGATTTGCCCTTGGCAAAGCCATGCTGACTGTTCCCAATCACCTCTTCACTATTCTTTTGAGCGAGTAGTGACTCCAGGAGGATCTGCTCCATGATCTTTCCGGGCACAGAGGTGAGACTGACTGGCCTGGAGTTCCCTGGTTACTCCTTCTTGCCCTTTTTGAAGATGGGGGCAATGTTTCCCCTTTTCCAGTCTGTGGGGACTGCCCCAGACTGCCATGACTTTTGAAATATAATAGAGAGGGGTTTAGCAACCTCCTCTGCCAGTTCTCTCAGCACCCGTGGGTGTATCCCGTCGGGTCCCATGGACTTGAACACTTTCAGGTTCTTCAGGTGATCACGAACCTGATCTGCACTTACAATGGGCAGTTCTTCCTCCCCGTCCCTGGCTTTGACTTCCATAACATCAGGAGTGTGGCTAGAGGCCCTTGCAGTGAAGACTGAGGTAAAGAAGTTATTAAGCACCTCAGCCTTTTCCTCATCACTTGTGACCATGTCACCAGTTTCCTTTCTGAGGGGAACCTCCTCAGAAAGGAAACCTCCTGATGAACCTCCTGCCTTTCACAGCAAGGACTGAACATTGCAGCTTTGGCCAAGACTATCAGCCCAAAGGAAGGCCTGGCCCCTGAGGAGCTAAATGCAAGTGAACCGTCTGACACCACCACAGTCCTGTGAATGTTGCAAAGCAGTAGTGCATGCAGTATAATAATTCGAAAGTTAAGGGCTGCTCAAGCTTTACACAAAGTATCCTATTCAGTTTTGGGTTCCACTTAACACAAAGTAAAAGTATAAAAGGTCAGAGGGAAAGCCAACTCCAACTCTACCTCTGAACTACAGCAAGAAATACTGGAATCAAGGGGCCCTTTCTTCTGCTACTAATAGATGAAGAGAACATGAAAACTGATGGGCTAAACCAACAGGGCAAGATTAGAATAACTAGTAGAGAGAACGGAAGATACAAAGCTTCAACTGCATCTGTTTAGCAACGACTCCTACCAGATAACTTCCATGCCATAACTTTGCTGATTTCAAACAAGCCAGCTGGTGAAGCGTCTCGCTCACAGGCGGCCGACGAGGAGACGTGCAGAAGGCAGAGGCGAGGGAACAAGTCCTGAGCTTTGCTGCAGGCTGTCCTGCGGCTTCCCCTACCGACTCTTTCCCGTACACCACCGCAGAAGGTGTTGGGTGAATTTTGTCTCAAACCCATTAAACCCTTTGGTGGTTTCAGCTTCCCGAGGATGTGTCGGCACAAGTCCTTGTCGGGGCACCGCAAACAGGGAGAGACAAAGCTCCGAGATCCAGGAAGAGGACGGCTGAGCAGACACTCCTAAAGAGAGAAACTTCATCAGCTGAACCTCACACTTCTCCCAGCTTTGCAACAGCAAAGAACTTTGTGAACAACAGGCACCCCAGGAGAATCCAAACCTAACCTTGCAGCTGGCCTTAGAGCTCCTCTTTGGAAAACTGTCGCTGCCAGGGCCCACAAACCAACATCCTCTGTCAGCAACCTGGATGTAAGAGCTGAAAAGTGTCAACAGAAATTGTACTTGGACACCTCAGGAAGATCCTTCAATGAAAGAGCTGGCTCCTCCTGAAGGGCAAGTATGAATGGAGCTCTCAAAGTACCACACTTCAGAGCCTCCTGCTTGCTAGCACTAAGACAATTGTTCATGTAGAACGACTGGCCACTCCCTTCAACAAACCCCACAGAACTGGCTCCTATCAACTCTCCAGAAGACACTGCTGCACTAGCTTGGCTGCCTGACCGGCTCAGTTCAGGTGGCTTAGGATCTCACAGAGGGTACCACCAGAACTGAGGGGACTGCAGTCTTTGCAGCTTCAGCTTTCCTTCTCTGCTACTTCTTTTTTCAGAAGAGGAAGCTGAGGGAATTATGGCGTGGTCTGGCTTCAGCTCTCAACTACCTCCATGCTGGACAAGGACAGCTTGTACTCACAGAAAGCACTTGGGGGTTTGTGTGCGAAGTTCCTGTAGAGCTCAGGTCTCTGAGACTTCTGAACAGCTGTGCTTAGCCCAAAATCAGACAGTTTCACATCACCCTGGGAAAAAAAAAAAATCCAAGAATTCAGAAAGATTGTGCTTGAGCAAAAGAAAAGGTTTAACCACTCCACAGCCTCCTGAGCCCATGGCAGACTTGCAGAGCTACTGTGAGCACCACTCTGCACGGCCTTTGGGGGGGGTTTCAAGCACAGGCACTCCAGGAGACTCCAGGCACTCCATAGAGACTCCAAAACCTCACTGAGAACCCCCCAACTCCTTCAGGACCCCCACAGATTCCCCAACTTAGATGCCCACAAAACCCCTTTGGAGTCACCCAAACCCCCCATCTGATACGCCCAGCTCCGTTTTAGGTACCCCCAGACGCTTCTAATGTCCCCAGACCCGCTGGTGGACCAGCCCAGAACCCCCTGACACTATCCCAGACCCTTTCAGGGGGCTCCACACCCCTTCTAGATGCCCACAAAACCCCTTCACACGCCAAAAGAAACCTTTACCTGCCTCCAAACCCCATTTGGGGGCCACTCAGACCCCTTAGCAGCGGGTGGCAGCAACCAAGTCTGTTGCTCTCACCAATTAAACCTGGATGTTAGGAAGAAGATCTTCACAGACTAGAATAGAGCAGGATGAAAGAGAGATTGGCCTTTGGAATGTGCTGCCCAGGGAGGTGGTGGAGTCACCATCACTGGAAGTGTTTAGAAAGAGACTGGATGAGGCACTCAGTGCCATGGTTTAGTTGATTAGATGGTGATGGAATGGAATAGACCGGACCAGGTTGGAAGAGACCTTCAAGATCATCGTGTCCAACCTATCATCCAACACCACCTAATCAACTAAACCATGCAACCAAGCACCCTATCCAGTCTCCTCCTGAACACCTCCAAAGATGGTGACTCCACCACCTCCCTGGGCAGCCCACTCCAATGGGCAATCACTTTCTCTGTGCAGAACCTCTTCCTAACCTCTAGCCTAAACCTCCCCTGCCACAGCTTGAGACTGTGTCCTCTTGTTCTGGTGCTGCTTGCCTGGAAGAAGAGACCAACCCCCACCTGGCTACAACCTCCCTTCAGGGAGTTGCAGAGAGCAAGAAGGTCTCCCCTGAGCCTCCTCTTCTCCAGGCTAAGCAACCCCAGCTCCCTCAGCCTCTCCTCACAGGCCTGTGCTCCAAACCCCTCCCCAGCTTTGTTGCCCTTCTCCGGACTCCTTCCAGCAACTCAACGTCTTGCTTAAACGGAGGGGCCCAGAACTGGACACGGGACTCAAGGTGTGCCCTAACCAGTGCCAAGTGCAGGGGCAGAATGACCTCCCTGCTCCTGCTGGCCACACTGTTCCTGATATTGGCCAGGTTGCCAGTGGCCTTCTTGGCACCCGACACGACCAGAAGACAGGGATCAGAAGAGTCTTTGGCCAAGCTGTAAACCACTTCCTAACATCCAGCCTAAACCTCCCCTGGCACAGCTTGAGACTGTGTCCTCTTGTTCTGGTGCTGCTTGCCTGGGAGAAGAGACCAACCCCCACCTGGCTACAACCAGAACTGAGGGGACTGCAATCCTTGCAGCTTCAACTTTCCTTCTCTGCTACTTCTTTTTTCAGATGGATTTTTTTTCAAAGGGACTGCTGGACAGCAGAACAGGATGGATGGCTGGGCCCCAAGAGCGGTGGGGAACAGAGTTAAACCCAGCCGGTGGCCGGCCGGGCACAAGTGGTGTTCCCCAGGACACCCCTTGTGAGAGAGTGAGTCCAGAGAAGGGCCACAAAGCTGGTGAGGGGTCTGGATAACAAGCCTTAGGAGGAGTGGCTGAAGGAACTGGGACTGTTTAATCTGCAGAAGAGGAAGCTAAGGGAATTAAGGCGTGGTCTGGCTTCAGCTCTCAACTACTTCCACGTTGAGCAAGGACAGCTTGTACTCACAGAAGGCACTGGCTGCTTGGGTTCAAGGTTCCTGCAGAGCTCAGGCTATCTCTCTTGATTAGTGAGGTCGTCCTGTCACCTAGGCAGAGAGAAGAAAATGCAGCTATGAAATTAGACCACTGGCCCTGAAGAGCTCCTCATAGCTTGAGGAGTACCAGAGCAGGAACAATTCCCAAAAGGTTTTCACTGCGTTCCTAGGGCACTTGAAGGATTGCCCTGGCTGTAGTTAATACCTAGAAATTCCTATCAAAATCTTTGCAGCACAGCAAGGAAATTGAGGGATGGGAAGGCAATATGTACTTACACGTTAGGCAAGAATTGGCTTTGCAAACTAATCTCTCTAACTGTTGGATATGCACTGAACTTCCTCGAGGCCAAATGAGGACCCCTTTATTTGGGGAAGCCTCAATGAATTGGACTTGGGGGGCATCAGACTGGGTGACTACATCTGAGAGTAACTTCCACAAGTGTCAGCATGGGAAAGATAGCTCAGAAAGCCTGGGTCCAAAGTTTGCCTTAAGAAAATATAGTATAGGAATATACTGTTGGCTGTGAGAAAGGGGGGAACTGATGAACAGAAAAGTCTCATTAACAGAACCACAGAGTTGATAAGAATTTTCCGCTTGTTAGCTGAAATGCTGGGACGCAGGGAGGGGGAGAGGGGTTGGCAGACAGCCTTTGGATAGAGAAGGAATAACAGGATTTGTCAGTGATTCACTTCTGTTAGTCTTGGACAAGATGCTCTTTTGGATAAGACAAAGGACACCTGCATGATATGTGTACTTCTGCTCTTTTAGATAGATAAGCTTTGTATAGATAGGCAGCATCTGGACCTCTGTCATTATAGACAGATAACTTTTTGTATAAAAGTTTGCCCAAACCTCTCTGAAGACACACAGCTCTTTTGAAATGATCCTACCTGTGTCAGGCGCCAGAATAGAAGCACGATACAAGAGACTTACTGAGTCTCTTGTGTGTCTTTCTCTAAGTCATTATCAACGCTGTTTGCAGCACAAACCCAAACCCAAACCCACCCCGAGACACCCCCAGCTCCCACGGGAGCCTGCAGAGACCTCCCAAAGGGTCCGTCGGAGGTGCCCAGCTGCCTCCCCACGACCCTTGACCCTTTCCGATGGCCCCACGAGAACTTTACGTATCCCCAGACCCTTTTAGGTGTCCCCAAGACCTCCTCCGTCACCCCCAAAAGCCCTGCCGATGGCCCCAGACCACCTTCAGACGCCGGAAGGAACACACCTGGGAGTCCCGGGCCGGCAGCGACACCGGGACCGGACCCGCTGCGGCGCAGGCGCCGTATCCATAGCGACCACCGGAACGCTGCCCCCCTGGCGCGAGCAGAGCCGGGCTAGGGCGCAGGCGCCGGATCCATAGCGACGCTCGAGTCAAGCTCTCCGCCCTCCGCTCTTCCCCTAAGAATTTTCGAGCATTCAGCGCAGTTAGGCTGCAGAAATTAGCTCCCCCAGGGCGGCACACGCCGCGGCACGGCTGCACTGCCGGCCATTACACACAGGGTGGCAGCATTGAGCTCCCACGGGGCCTCTGGGTACGGTTGAGGCAGCAGCCGCCACCCCCGCAGAGCCCCGCCGGCCAAGCCCGGACACGCCCCCCTCTCCCCCCCAAAAGCCCCGCGCTGCCCCGCCGGTGGCCACCCCCCCCAAGCCCCGCGCAGCTCCAGCGGCTGCTATAGAGAAACCCCCCAAAGCAGCAGAGACTGGCACTGACCTGGGACACAGCAGAAGAGCTCCAACCTCTACCAGCCACAACCCTGCACTGAGCCACTTTAAAGCATCTGGCGCCATGTTATTGAGGGCGGTGCCACGCTGGGGGGGGCGGTGCCACGCTGGGGGGGGCGGTGCCACGCTGGGGGGGGCGGTGCCACGCTGGGGGGGGCGGTGCCACGCTGGGGGGGCGGTGCCACGCTGGGGGGGCGGTGCCACGCTGGGGGGGGCGGTGCCACGCTGGGGGGGGCGGTGCCACGCTGGGGGGGGCGGTGCCACGCTGGGGGGGGCGGTGCCACGCTGGGGGGGGCGGTGCCACGCTGGGGGGGGCGGTGCCACGCTGGGGGGGGCGGTGCCACGCTGGGGGGGGCGGTGCCACGCTGGGGGGGCGGTGCCACGCTGGGGGGGCGGTGCCACGCTGGGGGGGGCGGTGCCACGCTGGGGGGGGCGGTGCCACGCTGGGGGGGGGCGGTGCCACGCGGGGGGGGGGCGGTGCCACGCGGGGGGGGGCGGTGCCACGCTGGGGGGGCGGTGCCACGCTGGGGGGGGCGGTGCCACGCTGGGGGGGGCGGTGCCACGCTGGGGGGGGCGGTGCCTGCGTTGTGACCTCACGCTCAGCGTTCCATGGGTTTTATTCCCCTCCAAGACAACACGTTGAGTTCTGAGCAGCTGAGGAGCCCTGGGGAACACCTGTACAGAAACGTTCCTCCAAGAGCTGTCAGAAAAACGTTCGTTCCGCCAGCACTGCCGGCCGTTACACACCGGATGGCAACATTGAGCTCCCCCGGGGCGGCACACGCCGCGGCACGGCTGCACTGCCGGCCCTTACACACAGGGTGGCAGCATTGAGCTCCCCCGGGGCGGCACACGCCGCGGCACGGCTGCACTGCCGGCCGTTACACACCGGGTGGCAGCACTGAGCACCTCCCTGGGCGTGGGCAGCAGCCGGGCCCCCACCTGGCTTTTATTTTCCAATGCTAAAAGCCTTTTAGAAGCAGAGAGGGCAGACAGGGGTCGTTTCCAAAGCTTTCTTACGCACCAGTCACTCCAAGCCCTCCCTCTCCAGCTGCAAACCAGAGGTTTGCCTCCGCCTCGCCTCACCCCAGTACTTACACTTTTAAAGATAGTGTGGTCCCCTCGGAGAATTTTCAGCACTTTAGGGGGGGGCCCCCAGCCCTCGCTCACCTGCTCCTCTGCTGCAGCAGCCCCCTGCCCCACGTGGCAGAACCAGCCCACCCACAATCCCCCCACTCCCTTTGAGTCGCCCCCAAAAAGGCACAAAATAAAGCAAACTGCCCAGCCAGCACCTCCTGCCTTTCACAGCAAGGACTGAACATTGCAGCTTTGGCCAAGACCATCAGCCCAAAGGAAGGCCTGGGCCCTGAGGAACTAAATGCAAGTGAACTATCTGACACCACCACAGTCCTGTGAATGTTGCAAAGCAGTAGTGCATGCGGTATAATAATTGGAAAGTTAAGGGCTGCTCAAGCTTTACACAAAGTATCCTATTCAGTTTTGGGTTCCACTTAACACAAAGTAAAAGTATAAAAGGTCAGAGGGAAAGCCAACTCTACCTCTGAACTACAGCAAGAAATACTGGAATCAAGGGGCCCTTTCTTCTGCTACTAATAGATGAAGAGAACATGAAAACTGATGGGCTAAACCAACAGGGCAAGATTAGAATAACTAGTAGAGAGAACGGAAGATACAAAGCTTCAACTGCATCTGTTTAGCAACGACTCCTACCAGATAACTTCCATGCCATAACTTTGCTGATTTCAAACAAGCCAGCTGGTGAAGCGTCTCGCTCACAGGCGGCCGACGAGGAGACGTGCAGAAGGCAGAGGCGAGGGAACAAGTCCTGAGCTTTGCTGCAGGCTGTCCTGCGGCTTCCCCTACCGACTCTTTCCCGTACACCACCGCAGAAGGAGTTGGGTGAATTTTGTCTCAAACCGGCTCCTAAGACAACCTCCGCTTTTTCCCTGGGTGCCTACGTGGGTGTTGCTTCATCTTTCCCTCACGCTCGGTACGGCATTTGGGTGCAGAGCAAGGCTCTGGACAGCCAAACCGAACTCCTGTGCTGAAGAAAAGGAAGCGGAAGCACAGGCTGAGCCCCTGGAAATGCCTGCATGTGCTGGCTGCTGCCACCTCCTCGTTGCCCCGGGCCTGCTCATTGGAGGCTGCCTGGCAAAAGCACCTGCCCCCACTTTCCTCGGCGTTCTTTGAATACCCAGGTTGGAAACCTAAGAGGTAGCGTACTAATTGGAAAGCATGTTCCAGCGGGCGTGGCTGGAGGCTGGGCGCCGCCGCCGCTTTCTCTGCTCCCCGCCCCTCCTTTGCGCGGCCCCTAATCACGTGACGATCGCTGGGCGAGTCTGGGTGCTGCCGGGTTCACCCTGGGATCGCTGGGCGAGTCTGAGGGCATTGGGGTCAGCCTGCAAGAGCTGGGAGAGACAGGAGAACAGCTCGTGAACTGGGAGTAGACTGCTCCCGACCGCGGCAAATCGACACCCACCCCCCCCCCCCCCGCCGCTGGTGTTTCTCGGCCCCCCCCTCGCTGCCGCCCACCCTCAAACCCATAGCAGAGTCCTGCAGCAGGCACAGAGCAACTCCAGAGAGCAGCAGAGTCCACACTGAGCTGATGCGGAGCGGAGAAAGCAGAGGGGACGAGGATTACGCTGGCTAGGTCGGAGCCGACGGGGCGAGGGCGGCGCCATCTTGGGAAGGGCAGGCGCTGTCACGGGGAGGGCGACGCCATCTTGGAAAGGGCAGGCGCTGTCACGGGGAGATCGACGCCATCTTGGGAAGGGCAGGCGCTGTCACGGGTAGGGCGGCGCCATCTTGGGAAGGGCAGGCGCTGTCACGGGGAGGACGGTGCCGTCTTGGTGCCCTCACTTCCGTCTACATGCCCCCAGCCCTCCTTTCTCACCCTCTAAGGCCCTTGAGGTGCTCGCAGCTCGCCTTGAGATGCCGGGGGAGATGTGGCTGGGGGACCCTGGGACTGCAGGACACCCAATACCGGGGTGAGACCACCCCAATCCTGCGGGACCCCAAACCCTGGAACCCCCCCGAGACCTCTAACACAGCACCACCACTCCCCGCCCCCTCAGCTGCTTCAGGACCCTCCAGAGACCCCCCCGGAGACCCTCCAGAGGCCGCCAGACACCTCTCGATGCCCACAAAGCCCCTCTAGACGCCCCAGAATACCTCTCTGCGCCTCCCTGCAGAGGCCACTCACACCCTTGGCAGCAGGCGACAGCAAGCAGTACCTGGCCGTGCCCACAAGGTGGGAGCAGTGAGCAGAAGAGTCAGCGGCGCTAGGGACACCGAGACTCCAGCAGTGCCACACAGCAACCCACACGCTGTGGGGACCTGACACAGAGACCCCGAAACCACACTGAGGCACAGACCCCCCCACTCCTCCCTGACCCTCCAGACATGACCCAGGAGCCCCTCCAGAGGTCCCCAGACACCTCTAGATGCTCCCAGAACCCTTCACATGCCCCCAAATTCCCCTTTCATACCCCCAAGCCCACTTCAGATGACAGCAGACCCTCCTTAACAGGCCCCCAGCGCTCAGCAGGTCCGGTGCTGCTGTGCCTCGGGAGCAGATCAGCTGGTCTCCCTGCAGAGCTTTTTCCAGTCAATGAAAAAACAGCACACCACACACACACACGAAAGACAATCCACTGTTTTAATTGAGAGACAGTTGCTATTTCTGCTTCAAACCACACCCCACACCCCCCCGTGGCTCTGCTCAGGATGTGCTTTTCTCCTCTAGAAGCCTTTCTACAGAACAGAGGGGGGTCACGTCAAGGCCTTTCTGCACACAAATCACTGCCCTTCTGCAATCTCTCAATAAGCAGCACCGCTGTTCCTCTGCTGGAACACCTCACACTCACTCTTACACTTGCCCGGGGCTTTCCCTCCCCTCCAAGAACGTCCTGGCATTTCAAACATTTGGCATTTCAGGTCTGCAAGCAGCCTTTGTGGGAGGCTGCCCTCACCCCTCCCTCACTGCTCCTCTGCTGTATCCTCGCCCACCCCGCTGTGGCATCACAGAAGGAAAGACAGCCGAGCGGCTACGCTCCTGTTCTTTTTATCACCCCGAGCCGGGGACAGCCTTCTGGGCAAGGTTTGCAGCTTCAGCACACAGCTGAGCTTTGCTCTCACCCATTAAACCCTTTGGTGGTTTCAGCTTCCCGAGGATGTGTCGGCACAAGTCCTTGTCGGGGCACCGCAAACAGGGAGAGACAAAGCTCCGAGATCCAGGAAGAGGACGGCTGAGCAGACACTCCTAAAGAGAGAAACTTCATCAGCTGAACCTCACACTTCTCCCAGCTTTGCAACAGCAAAGAACTTTGTGAACAACACAGTGGTGCTCCTAAGGAGGTCACCAGCTTGCAAGTTACAGGAGAAATAAAAACCTTTTTATTACAGAAGCACTGGCAAAAATTTACGGACAGGAACAGCAGACGAGCAAATTCTGCGATTGAGCTAACGATAGACATCAGGCCTAGGATCTGGCTACCCTGACAAAGGATGCCAACAGGACAGAGTGAGGCCTCAGCAGCACTCCCAAAAAGCCCCACAGAGAGCCACAGGCTCTGGCCCGTGCCCCACCTACGGGCCGGCCCTCCTGGCAGCAGCGCAACACCACCTCTTCGGGAGCCCAGGGACTGACCTCAGCCCCCTAAGGGCCAGGCAAGGTTGGTTCCTGTTAGCTGCCTAAAGCAGCCTCCCCAGCCCTGCTTACAGGGACCTTGGGCTGCTGCTGGGGACAGAAGGGGGATGGAGGGCTCCACAACTCGTCACACAGGCCCCGAGCACAGGGCTGTTAAGCTGACAGGGTGCCAAGGGAACAGGCTGCCATGAAGGCACAGACCCAGGCCCTGAACTACAGGGTGGGTCACCTTGCCGCAGCAACACGACCCAGCGGCTTCGCTGCGTCCGACGAATAAAAGGAGGAAGTTCCACAGGAACAGAAGGGAAAACCTTTTCACTGTGTGTGCCAGAGCCCTGGAGCAGGCTGCCCAGAGAGTTAGTGGAGTCTCTGGAGACATTCAAAACCCGCCCCAGGTGATCCTGCACTGGCACAGGGGTTGGACCGGATGCTATTTTGGGGTCCCTTCCAACCCCTAACACTCAGTGATTCTGTGATTAGCTATGCTGGTGACAGAGTCTCACTGAGTGCTCTTTAAAATGTTTTTCTTTTCTTTCAGCCTAGGAGTTTCATATTTAAATAGACCTTCTGCTCTGTCTTCCCCCTTCCTTCTTCCATCTTGCGTCTAAACACTAGGAGAGCTTGATGAGCTGTATCCTGGGCGTCCCAACGTAACACATCTCAACTGCATACATGGATTTTGTAATCTTTTGCCCCATTGCTCGCACAGGGTGGATTAAGTTCATTACTTAGAGCTTGTCAGGACAGCTGTTGAAGTGTCCTGTGCAATGCAGGAGGAGTTGAATCCCATAGGAAACCACATTACTGTGCTTTGTCAGCCTGGTTATGGTCAGAAACCTCCTTCATTTTTTTTTCTCTTGAACAGATATATCACATGAGTCCCCAGAATTAATTTGCCTCTTCTCATAATTATTTCTTTAAAACTGTCTTAGAAGTGTCTCTGTCCTTCCCTCTCTCTAGATACTGGCCTCCTGAGCCCATGGCAGACTTGCACAGAGCTACTGCGAGCACCACTCTGCACGGCCTCTGGGGGGCTTTCAAGCACAGGCACCCCAGGAGAATCCAAACCTAACCTTGCAGCTGGCCTTAGAGCTCCTCTTTGGAAAACTGTCGCTGCCAGGGCCCACAAACCAACGTCCTCTGTCGGCAAACCGGATGTAAGGGCTGAAAAGTGTCAACGGAAACCGTAATCGGATGGCCCAGGAAGATCCTGCCGGTCTGAACACACCGGACCTGGAATGCACAAAGAAACTCTGTTAACAACTGCCTGTGTGTCTGCTCATAGCTTGAGGAGTAACAGAGCAGAACCAATTCCCAAAAGGTTTTCACTGCGTTCCCAGGGCAAGTAGAGGCTTGCTCTGGCTGTAGTTAATACCTAGAAATTCCTATCAAAATCTTTGCAGCACAACAAGAAAAAAACCAAACCAACCAAACCACAAACTGCTTTATATTATTAAGTAGGAACTCGAAAGCTTACAGGAACTGTGGGGATTTTTTTATGACAAATTATTCCTTTTCTTTTTTTCAGTGAGCAATTTGGTTTCCAACAGCTCCACATTCTGACACCAAAGCACCCCGCTCCGTGTCAGGGCTTGTGGCTGAGGCCGAATACAAATCTGCAACTGGTCCTCAGGCAAAGCAGTTAAGCTCCCTGAAAAAAAAGGAAAGAAAGCAAGAGTGAGTCAACCATAAAAACAAGACCTAACCAAACCCCCAAAGCCATTTTGTCAGGAAGTCGCCTCCACTATCACCCGCCACATGCTGAAATTCCCTTCCCCTGGGGCTCCTGCTTGGCCCACAGCTGGGGAACATAAAGCAAGGCACAGCCCTGTGGGTACCTGCTGCCCTGGAGCCACCAAAACCGGAGCACCCAGTCACTACCAATCCCACAGCAGACCCAAGATACAACAGGGACTCCATAGAGACTCCAAAACCTCACTGAGAACCCCCCAACTCCTTCAGGACCCCCACAGATTCTCCAACTTAGATGCCCACAAAACCCCTTTGGTTGCACCCAAACCCCCCATCTGAAACACCCAGCTCCACTTTAGGTACCCCCAGATGCTTCCAATGTCCCCAGACCCGCTGGTGGACCAGCCCAGAACCCCCTGACACTATCCCAGACCCTTTCAGGGGGCTCCACACCCCTTCTAGATGCCCACAAAACCCCTTCACACGCCAAAAGAAACCTTTACCTGCCTCCAAACCCCACGTGGGGGCCACTTAGCAGCGGGTGGCAGCAACCAAGTCTGTTGCTCTCACCAATTAAACCCTTTGGTGCTCTCAGCTCTCTGACCCTGTGTCAGTGCAAGTCCTTGTCGGCCGGCACCTTCGTCCTGATCCAGGCGGAGAGAGAACTGCCAGGAACACAGCTTCGCCGCTCCGCTTGCGGCACGCCTGCTGCCGAGGGCAGCCTCGTCCTCAGCCTGCCCGAGAGGAACACGGCCCCCGGGGCCGGGGGACACACAAAAGCCTTCCACAAAGGAAACAAGGGAAGTCTCTTGGCCACTCTTCACGTGCCGAGTGCGATTGTCATGTGGAACACACCGCGGCATCTGGAACGAGTTTAAGTCCAGGTCTGTGGCAGCACAGAGGTTCCTGGAATATCCCGGTACATCGATCCACAGGAGGTTGTCTTTCGGTCCCCAGTCTGATGCTTGGCAGCACAGCCATCACACCATTTCTCTCGAGTGCTTTGAACTGACAATTCATGCAGGAGAATAAAACCAAACAGGAGTAAGCAGCTTGGAAAAGAACTTTGATCATCACCAGGCCCAGCAAGAGGACACAGTCTCAGGCTGCACCAGGGGAGGTTTAGGCTAGAGGTTAGGAAGAGGTTCTGCACGGAGAGAGTGATGGCCCATTGGAATGGGCTGCCCAGGGTGGTGGTGGAGTCACCATCTTTGGAGGTGTTCAGGAGGAGACTGGATAGGGTGCCTGGTTGCTTGGTTTAGTTGATTAGGTGGTGTTGGATGATAGGTTGGACACGATGATCTTGAAGGTCTCTTCCAACTCGGTCTGGTCTATTCTATTCTATTCCGTTCCATTCCATTCCAACACCATCTAATCAACTAAACCACGGCACTGAGTGCCTCATCCAGTCTCTTTCTAAACACTTCCAGTGATGGTGACTCCCTGGGCACCACCTCCCTGAGCAGCACATTCCAAAGGCCAATCTCTCTTTCAACCTGCTCTATTCTATTCTATGAAGACCTTCTTCCTAACATCCAGCCTAAACCTCCCCTGGCACAGCTTGAGACTGTGTCCTCTTGTTCTGGTGCTGCTTGCCTGGGAGAAGAGACCAACCCCCACCTGGCTACAACCAGAACTGAGGGGACTGCAATCCTTGCAGCTTCAGCTTTCCTTCTCTGCTACTTCTTTTTTCAGATGGATTGTTTTTCAAAGGGACTGCTGGACAGCAGAACAGGATGGATGGCTGGGCCCCAAGAGCGGTGGGGAACAGAGTTAAACCCAGCCGGTGGCCGGCCGGGCACAAGTGGTGTTCCCCAGGACACCCCTTGTGAGAGAGTGAGTCCAGAGAAGGGCCACAAAGCTGGTGAGGGGTCTGGATAACAAGCCTTAGGAGGAGTGGCTGAAGGAACTGGGACTGTTTAATCTGCAGAAGAGGAAGCTGAGGGAATTAAGGTATGGTCTGGCTTCAGCTCTCAACTAGTTCCACGTTGAGCAAGGACAGCTTGTACTCACAGAAGGCACTGGCTGCTTGGGTTCAAGGTTCCTGCAGAGCTCAGGCTATCTCTCTTGATTAGTGAGGTCGTCCTGTCACCTAGGCAGAGAGAAGAAAATGCAGCTATGAAATGAGACCACTGGAATCGTGAGACTCGTTCTGTGTGAGACTCCAGGAGAATCCAAACCTAACCTTGGAGCTGCCCTGAAGAGCTCCTCTTTGGAAAAGTCTCGCTGCCGGGCCCCACAAACCCCACACCCTCTGTCAGCAAACCGGATGTACGAGCTGAAGAGTGTCGACAGAAACTGTACGTGGACAGCTCAGGAAGATCCTGCCAGTCCCAGCACACCAGTCCTGGAATGATCAAAGAAAGTCCGTTAACAACTGTCTGTGTGTCTGCTCATAGCTTGAGGAGAACCCCCCAACTCCTTCAGGACCCCCCCAGACTCCCCAACTTAGATGCCCACAAAACCCCTTTGGATGCACCCAAACCCCCCATCTGATACGCCCAGATCTGTTTTAGGTACCCCCAGACGCTTCTAATGTCCCCAGACCCGCTGGTAGACCAGCCCAGAACCCCCTGACACTATCCCAGACCCTTTCAGGGGGCTCCACACCCCTTCTAGATGCCCACAAAACCCCTTCACATGCCAAAAGAAACCTTTACCTGCCTCCAAACCCCATTTGGGGGCCACTCAGACCCCTTAGCAGCGGGTGGCAGCAACCAAGTCTGTTGCTCTCACCAATTAAACCTGGATGTTAGGAAGAAGGTCTTCATAGAATAGAATAGAGCAGGTTGAAAGAGAGATTGGCCTTTGGAATGTGCTGCCCAGGGAGGTGGTGGAGTCACCATCACTGGAAGTGTTTAGAAAGAGACTGGATGAGGCACTCAGTGCCATGGTTTAGTTGATTAGATGGTGATGGAATGGAATGGACCGGACCAGGTTGGAAGAGACCTTCAAGATCATCGTGTCCAACCTATCATCCAACACCACCTAATCAACTGAACCATGCAACCAAGCACCCTATCCAGTCTCCTCCTGAACACCTCCAAAGATGGTGACTCCACCACCTCCCTGGGCAGCCCATTCCAATGGGCCATCACTCTCTCTGTGCAGAACCTCTTCCTAACCTCTAGCCTAAACCTCCCCTGCCACAGCTTGAGACTGTGTCCTCTTGTTCTGGTGCTGCTTGCCTGGAAGAAGAGACCAACCCCCACCTGGCTACAACCTCCCTTCAGGGAGTTGCAGAGAGCAAGAAGGTCTCCCCTGAGCCTCCTCTTCTCCAGGCTAAGCAACCCCAGCTCCCTCAGCCTCTCCTCACAGGCCTGTGCTCCAAACCCCTCCCCAGCTTTGTTGCCCTTCTCCGGACTCCTTCCAGCAACTCAACGTCTTGCTTAAACGGAGGGGCCCAGAACTGGACACGGGACTCAAGGTGTGCCCTAACCAGTGCCAAGTGCAGGGGCAGAATGACCTCCCTGCTCCTGCTGGCCACACTGTTCCTGATATTGGCCAGGTTGCCAGTGGCCTTCTTGGCCACCCGTGCACGCTGCTGGTCACGACCAGAAGACAGGGATCAGAAGAGTCTTTGGCCAAGCTGTAAACCACTTCCTAACATTCAGCCTAAACCTCCCCTGGCACAGCTTGAGACTGTGTCCTCTTGTTCTGGTGCTGCTTGCCTGGGAGAAGAGACCAACCCCCACCTGGCTACAACCAGAACTGAGGGGACTGCAATCCTTGCAGCTTCAACTTTCCTTCTCTGCTACTTCTTTTTTCAGATGGATTGTTTTTCAAAGGGACTGCTGGACAGCAGAACAGGATGGATGGCTGGGCCCCAAGAGCGGTGGGGAACAGAGTTAAACCCAGCCGGTGGACGGCCGGGCACAAGTGGTGTTCCCCAGGACACCCCTTGTGAGAGAGTGAGTCCAGAGAAGGGCCACAAAGCTGGTGAGGGGTCTGGATAACAAGCCTTAGGAGGAGTGGCTGAAGGAACTGGGACTGTTTAATCTGCAGAAGAGGAAGCTAAGGGAATTAAGGCGTGGTCTGGCTTCAGCTCTCAACTACTTCCACGTTGAGCAAGGACAGCTTGTACTCACAGAAGGCACTGGCTGCTTGGGTTCAAGGTTCCTGCAGAGCTCAGGCTATCTCTCTTGATTAGTGAGGTCGTCCTGTCACCTAGGCAGAGAGAAGAAAATGCAGCTATGAAATGAGACCACTGGAATCGTGAGACTCGTTCTGTGTGAGACTCCAGGAGAATCCAAACCTAACCTTGGAGCTGCCCTGAAGAGCTCCTCATAGCTTGAGGAGTACCAGAGCAGGAACAATTCCCAAAAGGTTTTCACTGCATTCCTAGGGCACTTGAAGGATTGCCCTGGCTGTAGTTAATACCTAGAAATTCCTATCAAAATCTTTGCAGCACAGCAAGGAAATTGAGGGATGGGAAGGCAATATGTACTTACACGTTAGGCAAGAATTGGCTTTGCAAACTAATCTCTCTAACTGTTGGATATGCACTGAACTTCCTCGAGGCCAAATGAGGACCCCTTTATTTGGGGAAGCCTCAATGAATTGGACTTGGGGGGCATCAGACTGGGTGACTACATCTGAGAGTAACTTCCACAAGTGTCAGCATGGGAAAGATAGCTCAGAAAGCCTGGGTCCAAAGTTTGCCTTAAGAAAATATAGTATAGGAATATACTGTTGGCTGTGAGAAAGGGGGGAACTGATGAACAGAAAAGTCTCATTAACAGAACCACAGAGTTGATAAGAATTTTCCGCTTGTTAGCTGAAATGCTGGGACGCAGGGAGGGGGAGAGGGGTTGGCAGACAGCCTTTGGATAGAGAAGGAATAACAGGATTTGTCAGTGATTCACTTCTGTTAGTCTTGGACAAGATGCTCTTTTGTATACGATAAAGGACACCTGCATGATATGTGTACTTCTGCTCTTTTAGATAGATAAGCTTTGTATAGATAGGCAGCATCTGGACCTCTGTCATTATAGACAGATAACTTTTTGTGTAAAAGTTTGCCCAAACCTCTCTGAAGACACACAGCTCTTTTGAAATGATCCTACCTGTGTCAGGCGCCAGAATAGAAGCACGATACAAGAGACTTACTGAGTCTCTTGTGTGTCTTTCTCTAAGTCATTATCAACGCTGTTTGCAGCACAAACCCAAACCCAAACCCACCCCGAGACACCCCCAGCTCCCACGGGAGCCTGCAGAGACCTCCCAAAGGGTCCGTCGGAGGTGCCCAGCTGCCTCCCCACGACCCTTGACCCTTTCCGATGGCCCCACGAGAACTTTACGTATCCCCAGACCCTTTTAGGTGTCCCCAAGACCTCCTCCGTCACCCCCAAAAGCCCTGCCGATGGCCCCAGACCACCTTCAGACGCCGGAAGGAACACACCTGGGAGTCCCGGGCCGGCAGCGACACCGGGACCGGACCCGCTGCGGCGCAGGCGCCGTGTCCATAGCGACCACCGGGACGCTGCCCCCCTGGCGCGAGCAGAGCCGGGCTAGGGCGCAGGCGCCGGATCCATAGCGACGCTCGAGTCAAGCTCTCCGCCCTCCGCTCTTCCCCTAAGAATTGTCGAGCATTCAGCGCAGTTAGGCTGCAGAAATTAGCTCCCCCAGGGCGGCACACGCCGCGGCACGGCTGCACTGCCGGCCATTACACACCGGGTTGAGCACTGACCTCCCACGGGGCGGTATACGCCGCGGCACGGCTGCACTGCCGGCCATTACACACAGGGTTGAGCACTGAGCTCCCCCGGGGCGGTATACGCCGCGGCACGGCTGCACTGCCGGCCATTACACACCGGGTGGCAGCATTGAGCTCCCCCGGGGCGGCACACGCCGCGGCACGGCTGCACTGCCGGCCATTACACACAGGGTGGCAGCATTGAGCTCCCACGGGGCCTCTGGGTACGGTTGAGGCAGCAGCCGCCACCCCCGCAGAGCCCCGCCGGCCAAGCCCGGACACGCCCCCCTCCCCCCCCAAAAGCCCCGCGCTGCCCCGCCGGTGGCCACCCCCCCAAGCCCCGCGCAGCTCCAGCGGCTGCTATAGAGAAACCCCCCAAAGCAGCAGAGACTGGCACTGACCTGGGACACAGCAGAAGAGCTCCAACCTCTACCAGCCACAACCCTGCACTAAGCCACTTTAAAGCATCTGGCGCCATGTTGTTGAGGGCGGTGCCAAGCTGGGGGGTGGGGTTCAGGCTGGAGGGGCGGTGCCACGCTGAGGGGGGCGGTGCCACGCTGGGGGGGGCGGTGCCACGCTGGGGGGGGCGGTGCCACGCTGGGGGGGGCGGTGCCACGCTGGGGGGGGCGGTGCCACGCTGGGGGGGGCGGTGCCACGCTGGGGGGGGCGGTGCCACGCTGGGGGGGCGGTGCCACGCTGGGGGGGGCGGTGCCACGCTGGGGGGGGCGGTGCCACGCTGGGGGGGGCGGTGCCACGCTGGGGGGGGCGGTGCCACGCTGGGGGGGGCGGTGCCACGCTGGGGGGGGCGGTGCCACGCTGGGGGGGGCGGTGCCACGCTGGGGGGGGCGGTGCCACGCTGGGGGGGGCGGTGCCACGCTGGGGGGGGCGGTGCCACGCTGGGGGGGGCGGTGCCACGCTGGGGGGGGGCGGTGCCACGCTGGGGGGGGCGGTGCCACGCTGGGGGGGGCGGTGCCACGCTGGGGGGGGCGGTGCCACGCTGGGGGGGGCGGTGCCACGCTGGGGGGGGGCGGTGCCACGCTGGGGGGGGGCGGTGCCACGCTGGGGGGGGCGGTGCCACGCTGGGGGGGGGCGGTGCCACGCTGGGGGGGGCGGTGCCACGCTGGGGGGGGCGGTGCCACGCTGGGGGGGGCGGTGCCACGCTGGGGGGGGCGGTGCCACGCTGGGGGGGGGCGGCGCCACGCTGGGGGGGGCGGCGCCACGCTGGGGGGTCGGCGCCACGCTGGGGGGGGCGGTGCCTGCGTTGTGACCTCACGCTCAGCGTTCCATGGGTTTTATTCCCCTCCAAGACAACACGTTGAGTTCTGAGCAGCTGAGGAGCCCTGGGGAACACCTGTACAGAAACGTTCCTCCAAGAGCTGTCAGAAAAACGTTCGTTCCGCCAGCACTGCCGGCCGTTACACACCGGATGGCAACATTGAGCTCCCCCGGGGCGGCACACGCCGCGGCACGGCTGCACTGCCGGCCCTTACACACAGGGTGGCAGCATTGAGCTCCCACGGGGCGGCACACGCCGCGGCACGGCTGCACTGCCGGCCGTTACACACCGGGTGGCAGCACTGAGCACCTCCCTGGGCGTGGGCAGCAGCCGGGCCCCCACCTGGCTTTTATTTTCCAATGCTAAAAGCCTTTTAGAAGCAGAGAGGGCAGACAGGGGTCGTTTCCAAAGCTTTCTTACGCACCAGTCACTCCAAGCCCTCCCTCTCCAGCTGCAAACCAGAGGTTTGCCTCCGCCTCGCCTCACCCCAGTACTTACACTTTTAAAGATAGTGTGGTCCCCTCGGAGAATTTTCAGCACTTTAGGGGGGGGCCCCCAGCCCTCGCTCACCTGCTCCTCTGCTGCAGCAGCCCCCTGCCCCACGTGGCAGAACCAGCCCACCCACAATCCCCCCACTCCCTTTGATTCACCCCCAAAAAGGCACAAAATAAAGCAAACTTCCCCAGCCTTCCTGTAGGCCCCTTTCAGATACTGGAAGGCCACAATTAGGTCACCTCGGAGCCCTCTCTTCTGCAGACTGAACAGCCCCAACTCCTTCAGTCTGCCCTCATAGGAGAGGTGCTCCAGCCCTCTGATCATCCTCGTGGCCCTTCTCTGGACACGTTCCAGCACCTCCACATCCCTCTTGTCATAGGGGCTCCAGAACTGGACACAGTACTCCAGGTGGGGTCTCACCAGGGCTGAGCAGAGGGGGAGGATCACCTCCCTCGACCTGCTAGCCACACTTCTCCTGATGCAGCCCAGGATCTGATTGGCCTTGCGGGCTGCAAGTGCACATTGAGAGCTCATGTTGAGCTTTTTGTCCACCAGCACCCCCAAGTCTCTCTCCTCAGGGCTACTTTCCAGCCAGTCACTGCCCAGCCTGGATTTGTGCCTGGGATTGCCTCGACCCAGATGCAGGACCCTGCACTTGCTCTTATTGAACTTCATGAGGTTGGCTTGTGCCCACCTCTCCAGCCTGTCAAGGTCCCTCTGGATGGCCTCCCTTCCCTCCAGCGTGTCTGCTGCACCACACAGCTTGGTGTCATCAGCAAACTTGCTGAGGGTGCACTCAATGCCACTGTCCATGGCACCCACAGAGATGTTGAACAAGCCTGGTTCCAGGAGTGATCCCTGAGGGACTCTGCTTGTCCCTGGCCTCCCCTGGGACATGGAGCCATTGACAGCCACTCTTTGGCTGCGGCCATCAAGCCAGTTCCTTATCCATCCAGTGGTCACCCATCACACCCATGTGTCACCAGCCTGGAGACCAGGATGTGGTGCGGGACAGTGTCGAAGGCTTTGCTCAGGTCCAGGTAAACGACATCAGTTGCTCGCCCCTCAGCTATTAATTTTGTCACCTGCTCATAGAAGGCCACCAGGTTGGTCAGGCAGGATTTGCCCTTGGCAAAGCCATGCTGACTGTTCCCAATCACCTCTTCACTATTCTTTTGAGCGAGTAGTGACTCCAGGAGGATCTGCTCCATGATCTTTCCGGGCACAGAGGTGAGACTGACTGGCCTGGAGTTCCCTGGTTACTCCTTCTTGCCCTTTTTGAAGATGGGGGCAATGTTTCCCCTTTTCCAGTCTGTGGGGACTGCCCCAGACTGCCATGACTTTTGAAATATAATAGAGAGGGGTTTAGCAACCTCCTCTGCCAGTTCTCTCAGCACCCGTGGGTGTATCCCGTCGGGTCCCATGGACTTGAACACTTTCAGGTTCTTCAGGTGATCACGAACCTGATCTGCACTTACAATGGGCAGTTCTTCCTCCCCGTCCCTGGCTTTGACTTCCATAACATCAGGAGTGTGGCTAGAGGCCCTTGCAGTGAAGACTGAGGTAAAGAAGTTATTAAGCACCTCAGCCTTTTCCTCATCACTTGTGACCATGTCACCAGTTTCCTTTCTGAGGGGAACCTCCTCAGAAAGGAAACCTCCTGATGAACCTCCTGCCTTTCACAGCAAGGACTGAACATTGCAGCTTTGGCCAAGACTATCAGCCCAAAGGAAGGCCTGGCCCCTGAGGAGCTAAATGCAAGTGAACCGTCTGACACCACCACAGTCCTGTGAATGTTGCAAAGCAGTAGTGCATGCAGTATAATAATTCGAAAGTTAAGGGCTGCTCAAGCTTTACACAAAGTATCCTATTCAGTTTTGGGTTCCACTTAACACAAAGTAAAAGTATAAAAGGTCAGAGGGAAAGCCAACTCCAACTCTACCTCTGAACTACAGCAAGAAATACTGGAATCAAGGGGCCCTTTCTTCTGCTACTAATAGATGAAGAGAACATGAAAACTGATGGGCTAAACCAACAGGGCAAGATTAGAATAACTAGTAGAGAGAACGGAAGATACAAAGCTTCAACTGCATCTGTTTAGCAACGACTCCTACCAGATAAC
>NW_027144157.1:0-41243 GCF_026170545.1 Melanerpes formicivorus | reverse complement strand
GCATTTTACAGCAGGTTGGAGCAGCCTGTATCTCAGCACAGGAATAAGGTAGGGGAAGAATTCTAAGGATCATTTTGACTGCCTCCAGAAGTTAGATCAGATGGCAAATTGGATTTGGTGCTAGGTCTTTCCCTTTAGGTTTTACCCCAACAATGTTTTCATTAGTTTCGCTCACTCTCGAAATCAAGCATTTTACAGCAGGTTGGAGCAGCCTGTATCTCAGCACAGGAATAAGGTAGGGAAGAATTCTAAGGCTCATTTTGACTGCCTCCAGAAGTTAGATCAGATGGCAAATTGGATTTGGTGCTAGGTCTTTCCCTTTAGGTTTTACCCCAACAATGTTTTCATTAGTTTCGCTCACTCTCGAAATCAAGCATTTTACAGCAGGTTGGAGCAGCCTGTATCTCAGCACAGGAATAAGGTAGGGAAGAATTCTAAGGCTCATTTTGACTGCCTCCAGAAGTTAGATCAGATGGCAAATTGGATTTGGTGCTAGGTCTTTCCCTTTAGGTTTTACCCCAACAATGTTTTCATTACTTTCGCTCACTCTCGAAATCAAGCATTTTACAGCAGGTTGGAGCAGCCTGTATCTCAGCACAGGAATAAGGTAGGGAAGAATTCTAAGGATCATTTTGACTGCCTGCAGAAGTTAGATCAGATGGCAAATTGGATTTGGTGCTAGGTCTTTCCCTTTAGGTTTTACCCCAACAATGTTTTCATTAGTTTCGCTCACTCTCGAAATCAAGCATTTTACAGCAGGTTGGAGCAGCCTGTATCTCAGCACAGGAATAAGGTAGGGAAGAATTCAAATGCTCATTTTGACTGCCTCCAGAAGTTAGATCAGATGGCAAATTGGATTTGGTGCTAGGTCTTTCCCTTTAGGTTTTACCCCAACAATGTTTTCATTAGTTTCGCTCACTCTCGAAATCAAGCATTTTACAGCAGGTTGGAGCAGCCTGTATCTCAGCACAGGAATAAGGTAGGGAAGAATTCTAAGGCTCATTTTGACTGCCTCCAGAAGTTAGATCAGATGGCAAATTGGATTTGGTGCTAGGTCTTTCCCTTTAGGTTTTACCCCAACAATGTTTTCATTAGTTTCGCTCACTCTCGAAATCAAGCATTTTACAGCAGGTTGGAGCAGCCTGTATCTCAGCACAGGAATAAGGTAGGGAAGAATTCTAAGGCTCATTTTGACTGCCTCCAGAAGTTAGATCAGATGGCAAATTGGATTTGGTGCTAGGTCTTTCCCTTTAGGTTTTACCCCAACAATGTTTTCATTAGTTTCGCTCACTCTCGAAATCAAGCATTTTACAGCAGGTTGGAGCAGCCTGTATCTCAGCACAGGAATAAGGTAGGGAAGAATTCTAAGGCTCATTTTGACTGCCTCCAGAAGTTAGATCAGATGGCAAATTGGATTTGGTGCTAGGTCTTTCCCTTTAGGTTTTACCCCAACAATGTTTTCATTAGTTTCGCTCACTCTCGAAATCAAGCATTTTACAGCAGGTTGGAGCAGCCTGTATCTCAGCACAGGAATAAGGTAGGGAAGAATTCTAAGGATCATTTTGACTGCCTCCAGAAGTTAGATCAGATGGCAAATTGGATTTGGTGCTAGGTCTTTCCCTTTAGGTTTTACCCCAACAATGTTTTCATTAGTTTCGCTCACTCTCGAAATCAAGCATTTTACAGCAGGTTGGAGCAGCCTGTATCTCAGCACAGGAATAAGGTAGGGAAGAATTCTAAGGCTCATTTTGACTGCCTCCAGAAGTTAGATCAGATGGCAAATTGGATTTGGTGCTAGGTCTTTCCCTTTAGGTTTTACCCCAACAATGTTTTCATTAGTTTCGCTCACTCTCGAAATCAAGCATTTTACAGCAGGTTGGAGCAGCCTGTATCTCAGCACAGGAATAAGGTAGGGAAGAATTCTAAGGCTCATTTTGACTGCCTCCAGAAGTTAGATCAGATGGCAAATTGGATTTGGTGCTAGGTCTTTCCCTTTAGGTTTTACCCCAACAATGTTTTCATTAGTTTCGCTCACTCTCGAAATCAAGCATTTTACAGCAGGTTGGAGCAGCCTGTATCTCAGCACAGGAATAAGGTAGGGAAGAATTCTAAGGATCATTTTGACTGCCTCCAGAAGTTAGATCAGATGGCAAATTGGATTTGGTGCTAGGTCTTTCCCTTTAGGTTTTACCCCAACAATGTTTTCATTAGTTTCGCTCACTCTCGAAATCAAGCATTTTACAGCAGGTTGGAGCAGCCTGTATCTCAGCACAGGAATAAGGTAGGGAAGAATTCTAAGGCTCATTTTGACTGCCTCCAGAAGTTAGATCAGATGGCAAATTGGATTTGGTGCTAGGTCTTTCCCTTTAGGTTTTACCCCAACAATGTTTTCATTAGTTTCGCTCACTCTCGAAATCAAGCATTTTACAGCAGGTTGGAGCAGCCTGTATCTCAGCACAGGAATAAGGTAGGGAAGAATTCAAATGCTCATTTTGACTGCCTCCAGAAGTTAGATCAGATGGCAAATTGGATTTGGTGCTAGGTCTTTCCCTTTAGGTTTTACCCCAACAATGTTTTCATTAGTTTCGCTCACTCTCGAAATCAAGCATTTTACAGCAGGTTGGAGCAGCCTGTATCTCAGCACAGGAATAAGGTAGGGAAGAATTCTAAGGATCATTTTGACTGCCTCCAGAAGTTAGATCAGATGGCAAATTGGATTTGGTGCTAGGTCTTTCCCTTTAGGTTTTACCCCAACAATGTTTTCATTAGTTTCGCTCACTCTCGAAATCAAGCATTTTACAGCAGGTTGGAGCAGCCTGTATCTCAGCACAGGAATAAGGTAGGGAAGAATTCTAAGGATCATTTTGACTGCCTCCAGAAGTTAGATCAGATGGCAAATTGGATTTGGTGCTAGGTCTTTCCCTTTAGGTTTTACCCCAACAATGTTTTCATTAGTTTCGCTCACTCTCGAAATCAAGCATTTTACAGCAGGTTGGAGCAGCCTGTATCTCAGCACAGGAATAAGGTAGGGAAGAATTCTAAGGCTCATTTTGACTGCCTCCAGAAGTTAGATCAGATGGCAAATTGGATTTGGTGCTAGGTCTTTCCCTTTAGGTTTTACCCCAACAATGTTTTCATTAGTTTCGCTCACTCTCGAAATCAAGCATTTTACAGCAGGTTGGAGCAGCCTGTATCTCAGCACAGGAATAAGGTAGGGAAGAATTCTAAGGATCATTTTGACTGCCTCCAGAAGTTAGATCAGATGGCAAATTGGATTTGGTGCTAGGTCTTTCCCTTTAGGTTTTACCCCAACAATGTTTTCATTAGTTTCGCTCACTCTCGAAATCAAGCATTTTACAGCAGGTTGGAGCAGCCTGTATCTCAGCACAGGAATAAGGTAGGCAAGAATTCTAAGGATCATTTTGACTGCCTCCAGAAGTTAGATCAGATGGCAAATTGGATTTGGTGCTAGGTCTTTCCCTTTAGGTTTTACCCCAACAATGTTTTCATTAGTTTCGCTCACTCTCGAAATCAAGCATTTTACAGCAGGTTGGAGCAGCCTGTATCTCAGCACAGGAATAAGGTAGGGAAGAATTCTAAGGATCATTTTGACTGCCTCCAGAAGTTAGATCAGATGGCAAATTGGATTTGGTGCTAGGTCTTTCCCTTTAGGTTTTACCCCAACAATGTTTTCATTAGTTTCGCTCACTCTCAAAATCAAGCATTTTACAGCAGGTTGGAGCAGCCTGTATCTCAGCACAGGAATAAGGTAGGGGGGGAAGAATTCTAAGGATCATTTTGACTGCCTCCAGAAGTTAGATCAGATGGCAAATTGGATTTGGTGCTAGGTCTTTCCCTTTAGGTTTTACCCCAACAATGTTTTCATTAGTTTCGCTCACTCTCGAAATCAAGCATTTTACAGCAGGTTGGAGCAGCCTGTATCTCAGCACAGGAATAAGGTAGGGAAGAATTCTAAGGATCATTTTGACTGCCTCCAGAAGTTAGATCAGATGGCAAATTGGATTTGGTGCTAGGTCTTTCCCTTTAGGTTTTACCCCAACAATGTTTTCATTAGTTTCGCTCACTCTCGAAATCAAGCATTTTACAGCAGGTTGGAGCAGCCTGTATCTCAGCACAGGAATAAGGTAGGGAAGAATTCTAAGGCTCATTTTGACTGCCTCCAGAAGTTAGATCAGATGGCAAATTGGATTTGGTGCTAGGTCTTTCCCTTTAGGTTTTACCCCAACAATGTTTTCATTACTTTCGCTCACTCTCGAAATCAAGCATTTTACAGCAGGTTGGAGCAGCCTGTATCTCAGCACAGGAATAAGGTAGGGAAGAATTCTAAGGATCATTTTGACTGCCTGCAGAAGTTAGATCAGATGGCAAATTGGATTTGGTGCTAGGTCTTTCCCTTTAGGTTTTACCCCAACAATGTTTTCATTAGTTTCGCTCACTCTCGAAATCAAGCATTTTACAGCAGGTTGGAGCAGCCTGTATCTCAGCACAGGAATAAGGTAGGGAAGAATTCAAATGCTCATTTTGACTGCCTCCAGAAGTTAGATCAGATGGCAAATTGGATTTGGTGCTAGGTCTTTCCCTTTAGGTTTTACCCCAACAATGTTTTCATTAGTTTCGCTCACTCTCGAAATCAAGCATTTTACAGCAGGTTGGAGCAGCCTGTATCTCAGCACAGGAATAAGGTAGGGAAGAATTCTAAGGCTCATTTTGACTGCCTCCAGAAGTTAGATCAGATGGCAAATTGGATTTGGTGCTAGGTCTTTCCCTTTAGGTTTTACCCCAACAATGTTTTCATTAGTTTCGCTCACTCTCGAAATCAAGCATTTTACAGCAGGTTGGAGCAGCCTGTATCTCAGCACAGGAATAAGGTAGGGAAGAATTCTAAGGCTCATTTTGACTGCCTCCAGAAGTTAGATCAGATGGCAAATTGGATTTGGTGCTAGGTCTTTCCCTTTAGGTTTTACCCCAACAATGTTTTCATTAGTTTCGCTCACTCTCGAAATCAAGCATTTTACAGCAGGTTGGAGCAGCCTGTATCTCAGCACAGGAATAAGGTAGGGAAGAATTCAAATGCTCATTTTGACTGCCTCCAGAAGTTAGATCAGATGGCAAATTGGATTTGGTGCTAGGTCTTTCCCTTTAGGTTTTACCCCAACAATGTTTTCATTAGTTTCGCTCACTCTCGAAATCAAGCATTTTACAGCAGGTTGGAGCAGCCTGTATCTCAGCACAGGAATAAGGTAGGGAAGAATTCTAAGGATCATTTTGACTGCCTCCAGAAGTTAGATCAGATGGCAAATTGGATTTGGTGCTAGGTCTTTCCCTTTAGGTTTTACCCCAACAATGTTTTCATTAGTTTCGCTCACTCTCGAAATCAAGCATTTTACAGCAGGTTGGAGCAGCCTGTATCTCAGCACAGGAATAAGGTAGGGAAGAATTCTAAGGCTCATTTTGACTGCCTCCAGAAGTTAGATCAGATGGCAAATTGGATTTGGTGCTAGGTCTTTCCCTTTAGGTTTTACCCCAACAATGTTTTCATTAGTTTCGCTCACTCTCGAAATCAAGCATTTTACAGCAGGTTGGAGCAGCCTGTATCTCAGCACAGGAATAAGGTAGGGAAGAATTCTAAGGCTCATTTTGACTGCCTCCAGAAGTTAGATCAGATGGCAAATTGGATTTGGTGCTAGGTCTTTCCCTTTAGGTTTTACCCCAACAATGTTTTCATTAGTTTCGCTCACTCTCGAAATCAAGCATTTTACAGCAGGTTGGAGCAGCCTGTATCTCAGCACAGGAATAAGGTAGGGAAGAATTCAAATGCTCATTTTGACTGCCTCCAGAAGTTAGATCAGATGGCAAATTGGATTTGGTGCTAGGTCTTTCCCTTTAGGTTTTACCCCAACAATGTTTTCATTAGTTTCGCTCACTCTCGAAATCAAGCATTTTACAGCAGGTTGGAGCAGCCTGTATCTCAGCACAGGAATAAGGTAGGGAAGAATTCTAAGGATCATTTTGACTGCCTCCAGAAGTTAGATCAGATGGCAAATTGGATTTGGTGCTAGGTCTTTCCCTTTAGGTTTTACCCCAACAATGTTTTCATTAGTTTCGCTCACTCTCGAAATCAAGCATTTTACAGCAGGTTGGAGCAGCCTGTATCTCAGCACAGGAATAAGGTAGGGAAGAATTCTAAGGATCATTTTGACTGCCTCCAGAAGTTAGATCAGATGGCAAATTGGATTTGGTGCTAGGTCTTTCCCTTTAGGTTTTACCCCAACAATGTTTTCATTAGTTTCGCTCACTCTCGAAATCAAGCATTTTACAGCAGGTTGGAGCAGCCTGTATCTCAGCACAGGAATGAGGTAGGGAAGAATTCTAAGGATCATTTTTGACTGCCTCCAGAAGTTAGATCAGATGGCAAATTGGATTTGGTGCTAGGTCTTTCCCTTTAGGTTTTACCCCAACAATGTTTTCATTAGTTTCGCTCACTCTCGAAATCAAGCATTTTACAGCAGGTTGGAGCAGCCTGTATCTCAGCACAGGAATGAGGTAGGGAAGAATTCTAAGGATCATTTTGACTGCCTCCAGAAGTTAGATCAGATGGCAAATTGGATTTGGTGCTAGGTCTTTCCCTTTAGGTTTTACCCCAACAATGTTTTCATTAGTTTCGCTCACTCTCGAAATCAAGCATTTTACAGCAGGTTGGAGCAGCCTGTATCTCAGCACAGGAATAAGGTAGGGAAGAATTCTAAGGCTCATTTTGACTGCCTCCAGAAGTTAGATCAGATGGCAAATTGGATTTGGTGCTAGGTCTTTCCCTTTAGGTTTTACCCCAACAATGTTTTCATTAGTTTCGCTCACTCTCGAAATCAAGCATTTTACAGCAGGTTGGAGCAGCCTGTATCTCAGCACAGGAATAAGGTAGGGAAGAATTCTAAGGCTCATTTTGACTGCCTCCAGAAGTTAGATCAGATGGCAAATTGGATTTGGTGCTAGGTCTTTCCCTTTAGGTTTTACCCCAACAATGTTTTCATTAGTTTCGCTCACTCTCGAAATCAAGCATTTTACAGCAGGTTGGAGCAGCCTGTATCTCAGCACAGGAATAAGGTAGGGAAGAATTCTAAGGCTCATTTTGACTGCCTCCAGAAGTTAGATCAGATGGCAAATTGGATTTGGTGCTAGGTCTTTCCCTTTAGGTTTTACCCCAACAATGTTTTCATTAGTTTCGCTCACTCTCGAAATCAAGCATTTTACAGCAGGTTGGAGCAGCCTGTATCTCAGCACAGGAATAAGGTAGGGAAGAATTCAAATGCTCATTTTGACTGCCTCCAGAAGTTAGATCAGATGGCAAATTGGATTTGGTGCTAGGTCTTTCCCTTTAGGTTTTACCCCAACAATGTTTTCATTAGTTTCGCTCACTCTCGAAATCAAGCATTTTACAGCAGGTTGGAGCAGCCTGTATCTCAGCACAGGAATAAGGTAGGGAAGAATTCTAAGGATCATTTTGACTGCCTCCAGAAGTTAGATCAGATGGCAAATTGGATTTGGTGCTAGGTCTTTCCCTTTAGGTTTTACCCCAACAATGTTTTCATTAGTTTCGCTCACCCTCGAAATCAAGCATTTTACGGCAGGTTGGAGCAGCCTGTATCTCAGCACAGGAATAAGGTAGGGAAGAATTCTAAGGATCATTTTGACTGCCTCCAGAAGTTAGATCAGATGGCAAATTGGATTTGGTGCTAGGTCTTTCCCTTTAGGTTTTACCCCAACAATGTTTTCATTAGTTTCGCTCACTCTCGAAATCAAGCATTTTACAGCAGGTTGGAGCAGCCTGTATCTCAGCACAGGAATAAGGTAGGGAAGAATTCAAATGCTCATTTTGACTGCCTCCAGAAGTTAGATCAGATGGCAAATTGGATTTGGTGCTAGGTCTTTCCCTTTAGGTTTTACCCCAACAATGTTTTCATTAGTTTCGCTCACTCTCGAAATCAAGCATTTTACAGCAGGTTGGAGCAGCCTGTATCTCAGCACAGGAATAAGGTAGGGAAGAATTCTAAGGATCATTTTGACTGCCTCCAGAAGTTAGATCAGATGGCAAATTGGATTTGGTGCTAGGTCTTTCCCTTTAGGTTTTACCCCAACAATGTTTTCATTAGTTTCGCTCACTCTCGAAATCAAGCATTTTACAGCAGGTTGGAGCAGCCTGTATCTCAGCACAGGAATAAGGTAGGGAAGAATTCAAATGCACATTTCGACTGCCTCCAGAAGTTAGATCAGATGGCAAATTGGATTTGGTGCTAGGTCTTTCCCTTTAGGTTTTACCCCAACAATGTTTTCATTAGTTTCGCTCACTCTCAAAATCAAGCATTTTACAGCAGGTTGGAGCAGCCTGTATCTCAGCACAGGAATAAGGTAGGGAAGAATTCTAAGGATCATTTTGACTGCCTCCAGAAGTTAGATCAGATGGCAAATTGGATTTGGTGCTAGGTCTTTCCCTTTAGGTTTTACCCCAACAATGTTTTCATTAGTTTCGCTCACTCTCAAAATCAAGCATTTTACAGCAGGTTGGAGCAGCCTGTATCTCAGCACAGGAATAAGGTAGGGAAGAATTCTAAGGATCATTTTGACTGCCTCCAGAAGTTAGATCAGATGGCAAATTGGATTTGGTGCTAGGTCTTTCCCTTTAGGTTTTACCCCAACAATGTTTTCATTAGTTTCGCTCACTCTCGAAATCAAGCATTTTACAGCAGGTTGGAGCAGCCTGTATCTCAGCACAGGAATAAGGTAGGGAAGAATTCTAAGGATCATTTTGACTGCCTCCAGAAGTTAGATCAGATGGCAAATTGGATTTGGTGCTAGGTCTTTCCCTTTAGGTTTTACCCCAACAATGTTTTCATTAGTTTCGCTCACTCTCGAAATCAAGCATTTTACAGCAGGTTGGAGCAGCCTGTATCTCAGCACAGGAATAAGGTAGGGAAGAATTCTAAGGATCATTTTGACTGCCTCCAGAAGTTAGATCAGATGGCAAATTGGATTTGGTGCTAGGTCTTTCCCTTTAGGTTTTACCCCAACAATGTTTTCATTAGTTTCGCTCACTCTCGAAATCAAGCATTTTACAGCAGGTTGGAGCAGCCTGTATCTCAGCACAGGAATAAGGTAGGGAAGAATTCTAAGGATCATTTTGACTGCCTCCAGAAGTTAGATCAGATGGCAAATTGGATTTGGTGCTAGGTCTTTCCCTTTAGGTTTTACCCCAACAATGTTTTCATTAGTTTCGCTCACTCTCGAAATCAAGCATTTTACAGCAGGTTGGAGCAGCCTGTATCTCAGCACAGGAATAAGGTAGGGAAGAATTCTAAGGATCATTTTGACTGCCTCCAGAAGTTAGATCAGATGGCAAATTGGATTTGGTGCTAGGTCTTTCCCTTTAGGTTTTACCCCAACAATGTTTTCATTAGTTTCGCTCACTCTCGAAATCAAGCATTTTACAGCAGGTTGGAGCAGCCTGTATCTCAGCACAGGAATAAGGTAGGGAAGAATTCTAAGGATCATTTTGACTGCCTCCAGAAGTTAGATCAGATGGCAAATTGGATTTGGTGCTAGGTCTTTCCCTTTAGGTTTTACCCCAACAATGTTTTCATTAGTTTCGCTCACTCTCGAAATCAAGCATTTTACAGCAGGTTGGAGCAGCCTGTATCTCAGCACAGGAATAAGGTAGGGAAGAATTCAAATACTCATTTTGACTGCCTCCAGAAGTTAGATCAGATGGCAAATTGGATTTGGTGCTAGGTCTTTCCCTTTAGGTTTTACCCCAACAATGTTTTCATTAGTTTCGCTCACTCTCGAAATCAAGCATTTTACAGCAGGTTGGAGCAGCCTGTATCTCAGCACAGGAATAAGGTAGGGAAGAATTCTAAGGATCATTTTGACTGCCTCCAGAAGTTAGATCAGATGGCAAATTGGATTTGGTGCTAGGTCTTTCCCTTTAGGTTTTACCCAACAATGTTTTCATTAGTTTCGCTCACTCTCGAAATCAAGCATTTTACAGCAGGTTGGAGCAGCCTGTATCTCAGCACAGGAATAAGGTAGGGAAGAATTCTAAGGCTCATTTTGACTGCCTCCAGAAGTTAGATCAGATGGCAAATTGGATTTGGTGCTAGGTCTTTCCCTTTAGGTTTTACCCCAACAATGTTTTCATTAGTTTCGCTCACTCTCGAAATCAAGCATTTTACAGCAGGTTGGAGCAGCCTGTATCTCAGCACAGGAATAAGGTAGGCAAGAATTCTAAGGCTCATTTTGACTGCCTCCAGAAGTTAGATCAGATGGCAAATTGGATTTGGTGCTAGGTCTTTCCCTTTAGGTTTTACCCCAACAATGTTTTCATTAGTTTCGCTCACTCTCGAAATCAAGCATTTTACAGCAGGTTGGAGCAGCCTGTATCTCAGCACAGGAATAAGGTAGGGAAGAATTCTAAGGATCATTTTGACTGCCTCCAGAAGTTAGATCAGATGGCAAATTGGATTTGGTGCTAGGTCTTTCCCTTTAGGTTTTACCCCAACAATATTTTCATTAGTTTCGCTCACTCTCGAAATCAAGCATTTTACAGCAGGTTGGAGCAGCCTGTATCTCAGCACAGGAATAAGGTAGGGAAGAATTCTAAGGCTCATTTTGACTGCCTCCAGAAGTTAGATCAGATGGCAAATTGGATTTGGTGCTAGGTCTTTCCCTTTAGGTTTTACCCCAACAATGTTTTCATTAGTTTCGCTCACTCTCGAAATCAAGCATTTTACAGCAGGTTGGAGCAGCCTGTATCTCAGCACAGGAATAAGGTAGGGAAGAATTCTAAGGCTCATTTTGACTGCCTCCAGAAGTTAGATCAGATGGCAAATTGGATTTGGTGCTAGGTCTTTCCCTTTAGGTTTTACCCCAACAATGTTTTCATTAGTTTCGCTCACTCTCGAAATCAAGCATTTTACAGCAGGTTGGAGCAGCCTGTATCTCAGCACAGGAATAAGGTAGGGAAGAATTCTAAGGATCATTTTGACTGCCTCCAGAAGTTAGATCAGATGGCAAATTGGATTTGGTGCTAGGTCTTTCCCTTTAGGTTTTACCCCAACAATGTTTTCATTAGTTTCGCTCACTCTCGAAATCAAGCATTTTACAGCAGGTTGGAGCAGCCTGTATCTCAGCACAGGAATAAGGTAGGGAAGAATTCAAATGCTCATTTTGACTGCCTCCAGAAGTTAGATCAGATGGCAAATTGGATTTGGTGCTAGGTCTTTCCCTTTAGGTTTTACCCCAACAATGTTTTCATTAGTTTCGCTCACTCTCGAAATCAAGCATTTTACAGCAGGTTGGAGCAGCCTGTATCTCAGCACAGGAATAAGGTAGGGAAGAATTCTAAGGATCATTTTGACTGCCTCCAGAAGTTAGATCAGATGGCAAGTTGGATTTGGTGCTAGGTTTTTCCCTTTAGGTTTTACCCCAACAATGTTTTCATTAGTTTCGCTCACTCTCAAAATCAAGCATTTTACAGCAGGTTGGAGCAGCCTGTATCTCAGCACAGGAATAAGGTAGGGAAGAATTCTAAGGATCATTTTGACTGCCTCCAGAAGTTAGATCAGATGGCAAATTGGATTTGGTGCTAGGTCTTTCCCTTTAGGTTTTACCCCAACAATGTTTTCATTAGTTTCGCTCACTCTCGAAATCAAGCATTTTACAGCAGGTTGGAGCAGCCTGTATCTCAGCACAGGAATAAGGTAGGGAAGAATTCTAAGGCTCATTTTGACTGCCTCCAGAAGTTAGATCAGATGGCAAATTGGATTTGGTGCTAGGTCTTTCCCTTTAGGTTTTACCCCAACAATGTTTTCATTAGTTTCGCTCACTCTCGAAATCAAGCATTTTACAGCAGGTTGGAGCAGCCTGTATCTCAGCACAGGAATAAGGTAGGGAAGAATTCTAAGGCTCATTTTGACTGCCTCCAGAAGTTAGATCAGATGGCAAATTGGATTTGGTGCTAGGTCTTTCCCTTTAGGTTTTACCCCAACAATGTTTTCATTAGTTTCGCTCACTCTCGAAATCAAGCATTTTACAGCAGGTTGGAGCAGCCTGTATCTCAGCACAGGAATAAGGTAGGGAAGAATTCTAAGGCTCATTTTGACTGCCTCCAGAAGTTAGATCAGATGGCAAATTGGATTTGGTGCTAGGTCTTTCCCTTTAGGTTTTACCCCAACAATGTTTTCATTAGTTTCGCTCACTCTCGAAATCAAGCATTTTACAGCAGGTTGGAGCAGCCTGTATCTCAGCACAGGAATAAGGTAGGGAAGAATTCTAAGGCTCATTTTGACTGCCTCCAGAAGTTAGATCAGATGGCAAATTGGATTTGGTGCTAGGTCTTTCCCTTTAGGTTTTACCCCAACAATGTTTTCATTAGTTTCGCTCACTCTCGAAATCAAGCATTTTACAGCAGGTTGGAGCAGCCTGTATCTCAGCACAGGAATAAGGTAGGGAAGAATTCTAAGGATCATTTTGACTGCCTCCAGAAGTTAGATCAGATGGCAAATTGGATTTGGTGCTAGGTCTTTCCCTTTAGGTTTTACCCCAACAATGTTTTCATTAGTTTCGCTCACTCTCGAAATCAAGCATTTTACAGCAGGTTGGAGCAGCCTGTATCTCAGCACAGGAATAAGGTAGGGAAGAATTCAAATGCTCATTTTGACTGCCTCCAGAAGTTAGATCAGATGGCAAATTGGATTTGGTGCTAGGTCTTTCCCTTTAGGTTTTACCCCAACAATGTTTTCATTAGTTTCGCTCACTCTCGAAATCAAGCATTTTACAGCAGGTTGGAGCAGCCTGTATCTCAGCACAGGAATAAGGTAGGGAAGAATTCTAAGGATCATTTTGACTGCCTCCAGAAGTTAGATCAGATGGCAAATTGGATTTGGTGCTAGGTCTTTCCCTTTAGGTTTTACCCCAACAATGTTTTCATTAGTTTCGATCACTCTCGAAATCAAGCATTTTACAGCAGGTTGGAGCAGCCTGTATCTCAGCACAGGAATAAGGTAGGGAAGAATTCTAAGGCTCATTTTGACTGCCTCCAGAAGTTAGATCAGATGGCAAATTGGATTTGGTGCTAGGTCTTTCCCTTTAGGTTTTACCCCAACAATGTTTTCATTAGTTTCGCTCACTCTCGAAATCAAGCATTTTACAGCAGGTTGGAGCAGCCTGTATCTCAGCACAGGAATAAGGTAGGGAAGAATTCTAAGGATCATTTTGACTGCCTCCAGAAGTTAGATCAGATGGCAAATTGGATTTGGTGCTAGGTCTTTCCCTTTAGGTTTTACCCCAACAATGTTTTCATTAGTTTCGCTCACTCTCGAAATCAAGCATTTTACAGCAGGTTGGAGCAGCCTGTATCTCAGCACAGGAATAAGGTAGGGAAGAATTCTAAGGCTCATTTTGACTGCCTCCAGAAGTTAGATCAGATGGCAAATTGGATTTGGTGCTAGGTCTTTCCCTTTAGGTTTTACCCCAACAATGTTTTCATTAGTTTCGCTCACTCTCGAAATCAAGCATTTTACAGCAGGTTGGAGCAGCCTGTATCTCAGCACAGGAATAAGGTAGGGAAGAATTCTAAGGCTCATTTTGACTGCCTCCAGAAGTTAGATCAGATGGCAAATTGGATTTGGTGCTAGGTCTTTCCCTTTAGGTTTTACCCCAACAATGTTTTCATTAGTTTCGCTCACTCTCGAAATCAAGCATTTTACAGCAGGTTGGAGCAGCCTGTATCTCAGCACAGGAATAAGGTAGGCAAGAATTCTAAGGATCATTTTGACTGCCTCCAGAAGTTAGATCAGATGGCAAATTGGATTTGGTGCTAGGTCTTTCCCTTTAGGTTTTACCCCAACAATGTTTTCATTAGTTTCGCTCACTCTCGAAATCAAGCATTTTACAGCAGGTTGGAGCAGCCTGTATCTCAGCACAGGAATAAGGTAGGGAAGAATTCTAAGGATCATTTTGACTGCCTCCAGAAGTTAGATCAGATGGCAAATTGGATTTGGTGCTAGGTCTTTCCCTTTAGGTTTTACCCCAACAATGTTTTCATTAGTTTCGCTCACTCTCGAAATCAAGCATTTTACAGCAGGTTGGAGCAGCCTGTATCTCAGCACAGGAATAAGGTAGGGAAGAATTCTAAGGCTCATTTTGACTGCCTCCAGAAGTTAGATCAGATGGCAAATTGGATTTGGTGCTAGGTCTTTCCCTTTAGGTTTTACCCCAACAATGTTTTCATTAGTTTCGCTCACTCTCGAAATCAAGCATTTTACAGCAGGTTGGAGCAGCCTGTATCTCAGCACAGGAATAAGGTAGGGAAGAATTCTAAGGATCATTTTGACTGCCTCCAGAAGTTAGATCAGATGGCAAATTGGATTTGGTGCTAGGTCTTTCCCTTTAGGTTTTACCCCAACAATGTTTTCATTAGTTTCGCTCACTCTCGAAATCAAGCATTTTACAGCAGGTTGGAGCAGCCTGTATCTCAGCACAGGAATAAGGTAGGGAAGAATTCAAATGCTCATTTTGACTGCCTCCAGAAGTTAGATCAGATGGCAAATTGGATTTGGTGCTAGGTCTTTCCCTTTAGGTTTTACCCCAACAATGTTTTCGTTAGTTTCGCTCACTCTCGAAATCAAGCATTTTACAGCAGGTTGGAGCAGCCTGTATCTCAGCACAGGAATAAGGCAGGGAAGAATTCTAAGGCTCATTTTGACTGCCTCCAGAAGTTAGATCAGATGGCAAATTGGATTTGGTGCTAGGTCTTTCCCTTTAGGTTTTACCCCAACAATGTTTTCATTAGTTTCGCTCACTCTCGAAATCAAGCATTTTACAGCAGGTTGGAGCAGCCTGTATCTCAGCACAGGAATAAGGTAGGGAAGAATTCTAAGGATCATTTTGACTGCCTCCAGAAGTTAGATCAGATGGCAAATTGGATTTGGTGCTAGGTCTTTCCCTTTAGGTTTTACCCCAACAATGTTTTCATTAGTTTCGCTCACTCTCGAAATCAAGCATTTTACAGCAGGTTGGAGCAGCCTGTATCTCAGCACAGGAATAAGGTAGGGAAGAATTCTAAGGCTCATTTTGACTGCCTCCAGAAGTTAGATCAGATGGCAAATTGGATTTGGTGCTAGGTCTTTCCCTTTAGGTTTTACCCCAACAATGTTTTCATTAGTTTCGCTCACTCTCGAAATCAAGCATTTTACAGCAGGTTGGAGCAGCCTGTATCTCAGCACAGGAATAAGGTAGGGAAGAATTCTAAGGATCATTTTGACTGCCTCCAGAAGTTAGATCAGATGGCAAATTGGATTTGGTGCTAGGTCTTTCCCTTTAGGTTTTACCCCAACAATGTTTTCATTAGTTTCGCTCACTCTCGAAATCAAGCATTTTACAGCAGGTTGGAGCAGCCTGTATCTCAGCACAGGAATAAGGTAGGGAAGAATTCTAAGGATCATTTTGACTGCCTCCAGAAGTTAGATCAGATGGCAAATTGGATTTGGTGCTAGGTCTTTCCCTTTAGGTTTTACCCCAACAATGTTTTCATTAGTTTCGCTCACTCTCGAAATCAAGCATTTTACAGCAGGTTGGAGCAGCCTGTATCTCAGCACAGGAATAAGGTAGGGAAGAATTCTAAGGATCATTTTGACTGCCTCCAGAAGTTAGATCAGATGGCAAATTGGATTTGGTGCTAGGTCTTTCCCTTTAGGTTTTACCCCAACAATGTTTTCATTAGTTTCGCTCACTCTCGAAATCAAGCATTTTACAGCAGGTTGGAGCAGCCTGTATCTCAGCACAGGAATAAGGTAGGGAAGAATTCTAAGGATCATTTTGACTGCCTCCAGAAGTTAGATCAGATGGCAAATTGGATTTGGTGCTAGGTCTTTCCCTTTAGGTTTTACCCCAACAATGTTTTCATTAGTTTCGCTCACTCTCGAAATCAAGCATTTTACAGCAGGTTGGAGCAGCCTGTATCTCAGCACAGGAATAAGGTAGGGAAGAATTCTAAGGATCATTTTGACTGCCTCCAGAAGTTAGATCAGATGGCAAATTGGATTTGGTGCTAGGTCTTTCCCTTTAGGTTTTACCCCAACAATGTTTTCATTAGTTTCGCTCACTCTCGAAATCAAGCATTTTACAGCAGGTTGGAGCAGCCTGTATCTCAGCACAGGAATAAGGTAGGGAAGAATTCTAAGGATCATTTTGACTGCCTCCAGAAGTTAGATCAGATGGCAAATTGGATTTGGTGCTAGGTCTTTCCCTTTAGGTTTTACCCCAACAATGTTTTCATTAGTTTCGCTCACTCTCGAAATCAAGCATTTTACAGCAGGTTGGAGCAGCCTGTATCTCAGCACAGGAATAAGGTAGGGAAGAATTCTAAGGCTCATTTTGACTGCCTCCAGAAGTTAGATCAGATGGCAAATTGGATTTGGTGCTAGGTCTTTCCCTTTAGGTTTTACCCCAACAATGTTTTCATTAGTTTCGCTCACTCTCGAAATCAAGCATTTTACAGCAGGTTGGAGCAGCCTGTATCTCAGCACAGGAATAAGGTAGGGAAGAATTCTAAGGCTCATTTTGACTGCCTCCAGAAGTTAGATCAGATGGCAAATTGGATTTGGTGCTAGGTCTTTCCCTTTAGGTTTTACCCCAACAATGTTTTCATTAGTTTCGCTCACTCTCGAAATCAAGCATTTTACAGCAGGTTGGAGCAGCCTGTATCTCAGCACAGGAATAAGGTAGGGAAGAATTCTGAGGATCATTTTGACTGCCTCCAGAAGTTAGATCAGATGGCAAATTGGATTTGGTGCTAGGTCTTTCCCTTTAGGTTTTACCCCAACAATGTTTTCATTAGTGTCGCTCACTCTCGAAATCAAGCATTTTACAGCAGGATGGAGCAGCCTGTACCTCAGCACAGGAATAAGGTAGGGAAGAATTCTAAGGATCATTTTGACTGCCTCCAGAAGTTAGATCAGATGGCAAATTGGATTTGGTGCTAGGTCTTTCCCTTTAGGTTTTACCCCAACAATGTTTTCATTAGTTTCGCTCACTCTCGAAATCAAGCATTTTACAGCAGGTTGGAGCAGCCTGTATCTCAGCACAGGAATAAGGTAGGGAAGAATTCTAAGGATCATTTTGACTGCCTCCAGAAGTTAGATCAGATGGCAAATTGGATTTGGTGCTAGGTCTTTCCCTTTAGGTTTTACCCCAACAATGTTTTCATTAGTTTCGCTCACTCTCGAAATCAAGCATTTTACAGCAGGTTGGAGCAGCCTGTATCTCAGCACAGGAATAAGGTAGGGAAGAATTCTAAGGATCATTTTGACTGCCTCCAGAAGTTAGATCAGATGGCAAATTGGATTTGGTGCTAGGTCTTTCCCTTTAGGTTTTACCCCAACAATGTTTTCATTAGTTTCGCTCACTCTCGAAATCAAGCATTTTACAGCAGGTTGGAGCAGCCTGTATCTCAGCACAGGAATAAGGTAGGGAAGAATTCTAAGGCTCATTTTGACTGCCTCCAGAAGTTAGATCAGATGGCAAATTGGATTTGGTGCTAGGTCTTTCCCTTTAGGTTTTACCCCAACAATGTTTTCATTAGTTTCGCTCACTCTCGAAATCAAGCATTTTACAGCAGGTTGGAGCAGCCTGTATCTCAGCACAGGAATAAGGTAGGGAAGAATTCTAAGGCTCATTTTGACTGCCTCCAGAAGTTAGATCAGATGGCAAATTGGATTTGGTGCTAGGTCTTTCCCTTTAGGTTTTACCCCAACAATGTTTTCATTAGTTTCGCTCACTCTCGAAATCAAGCATTTTACAGCAGGTTGGAGCAGCCTGTATCTCAGCACAGGAATAAGGTAGGGAAGAATTCTAAGGCTCATTTTGACTGCCTCCAGAAGTTAGATCAGATGGCAAATTGGATTTGGTGCTAGGTCTTTCCCTTTAGGTTTTACCCCAACAATGTTTTCATTAGTTTCGCTCACTCTCGAAATCAAGCATTTTACAGCAGGTTGGAGCAGCCTGTATCTCAGCACAGGAATAAGGTAGGGAAGAATTCTAAGGCTCATTTTGACTGCCTCCAGAAGTTAGATCAGATGGCAAATTGGATTTGGTGCTAGGTCTTTCCCTTTAGGTTTTACCCCAACAATGTTTTCATTAGTTTCGCTCACTCTCGAAATCAAGCATTTTACAGCAGGTTGGAGCAGCCTGTATCTCAGCACAGGAATAAGGTAGGGAAGAATTCTAAGGCTCATTTTGACTGCCTCCAGAAGTTAGATCAGATGGCAAATTGGATTTGGTGCTAGGTCTTTCCCTTTAGGTTTTACCCCAACAATGTTTTCATTAGTTTCGCTCACTCTCGAAATCAAGCATTTTACAGCAGGTTGGAGCAGCCTGTATCTCAGCACAGGAATAAGGTAGGCAAGAATTCTAAGGATCATTTTGACTGCCTCCAGAAGTTAGATCAGATGGCAAATTGGATTTGGTGCTAGGTCTTTCCCTTTAGGTTTTACCCCAACAATGTTTTCATTAGTTTCGCTCACTCTCGAAATCAAGCATTTTACAGCAGGTTGGAGCAGCCTGTATCTCAGCACAGGAATAAGGTAGGGAAGAATTCTAAGGCTCATTTTGACTGCCTCCAGAAGTTAGATCAGATGGCAAATTGGATTTGGTGCTAGGTCTTTCCCTTTAGGTTTTACCCCAACAATGTTTTCATTAGTTTCGCTCACTCTCGAAATCAAGCATTTTACAGCAGGTTGGAGCAGCCTGTATCTCAGCACAGGAATAAGGTAGGGAAGAATTCTGAGGATCATTTTGACTGCCTCCAGAAGTTAGATCAGATGGCAAATTGGATTTGGTGCTAGGTCTTTCCCTTTAGGTTTTACCCCAACAATGTTTTCATTAGTTTCGCTCACTCTCGAAATCAAGCATTTTACAGCAGGTTGGAGCAGCCTGTATCTCAGCACAGGAATAAGGTAGGGAAGAATTCTAAGGATCATTTTGACTGCCTCCAGAAGTTAGATCAGATGGCAAATTGGATTTGGTGCTAGGTCTTTCCCTTTAGGTTTTACCCCAACAATGTTTTCATTAGTTTCGCTCACTCTCGAAATCAAGCATTTTACAGCAGGTTGGAGCAGCCTGTATCTCAGCACAGGAATAAGGTAGGGAAGAATTCTAAGGCTCATTTTGACTGCCTCCAGAAGTTAGATCAGATGGCAAATTGGATTTGGTGCTAGGTCTTTCCCTTTAGGTTTTACCCCAACAATGTTTTCATTAGTTTCGCTCACTCTCGAAATCAAGCATTTTACAGCAGGTTGGAGCAGCCTGTATCTCAGCACAGGAATAAGGTAGGGAAGAATTCAAATGCTCATTTTGACTGCCTCCAGAAGTTAGATCAGATGGCAAATTGGATTTGGTGCTAGGTCTTTCCCTTTAGGTTTTACCCCAACAATGTTTTCATTAGTTTCGCTCACTCTCGAAATCAAGCATTTTACAGCAGGTTGGAGCAGCCTGTATCTCAGCACAGGAATAAGGTAGGGAAGAATTCTAAGGCTCATTTTGACTGCCTCCAGAAGTTAGATCAGATGGCAAATTGGATTTGGTGCTAGGTCTTTCCCTTTAGGTTTTACCCCAACAATGTTTTCATTAGTTTCGCTCACTCTCGAAATCAAGCATTTTACAGCAGGTTGGAGCAGCCTGTATCTCAGCACAGGAATAAGGTAGGGAAGAATTCTAAGGATCATTTTGACTGCCTCCAGAAGTTAGATCAGATGGCAAATTGGATTTGGTGCTAGGTCTTTCCCTTTAGGTTTTACCCCAACAATGTTTTCATTAGTTTCGCTCACTCTCGAAATCAAGCATTTTACAGCAGGTTGGAGCAGCCTGTATCTCAGCACAGGAATAAGGTAGGGAAGAATTCTAAGGATCATTTTGACTGCCTCCAGAAGTTAGATCAGATGGCAAATTGGATTTGGTGCTAGGTCTTTCCCTTTAGGTTTTACCCCAACAATGTTTTCATTAGTTTCGCTCACTCTCGAAATCAAGCATTTTACAGCAGGTTGGAGCAGCCTGTATCTCAGCACAGGAATAAGGTAGGGAAGAATTCTAAGGATCATTTTGACTGCCTCCAGAAGTTAGATCAGATGGCAAATTGGATTTGGTGCTAGGTCTTTCCCTTTAGGTTTTACCCCAACAATGTTTTCATTAGTTTCGCTCACTCTCGAAATCAAGCATTTTACAGCAGGTTGGAGCAGCCTGTATCTCAGCACAGGAATAAGGTAGGGAAGAATTCAAATGCTCATTTTGACTGCCTCCAGAAGTTAGATCAGATGGCAAATTGGATTTGGTGCTAGGTCTTTCCCTTTAGGTTTTACCCCAACAATGTTTTCATTAGTTTCGCTCACTCTCGAAATCAAGCATTTTACAGCAGGTTGGAGCAGCCTGTATCTCAGCACAGGAATAAGGTAGGGAAGAATTCTGAGGATCATTTTGACTGCCTCCAGAAGTTAGATCAGATGGCAAATTGGATTTGGTGCTAGGTCTTTCCCTTTAGGTTTTACCCCAACAATGTTTTCATTAGTTTCGCTCACTCTCGAAATCAAGCATTTTACAGCAGGTTGGAGCAGCCTGTATCTCAGCACAGGAATAAGGTAGGGAAGAATTCTAAGGATCATTTTGACTGCCTCCAGAAGTTAGATCAGATGGCAAATTGGATTTGGTGCTAGGTCTTTCCCTTTAGGTTTTACCCCAACAATGTTTTCATTAGTTTCGCTCACTCTCGAAATCAAGCATTTTACAGCAGGTTGGAGCAGCCTGTATCTCAGCACAGGAATAAGGTAGGGAAGAATTCTAAGGCTCATTTTGACTGCCTCCAGAAGTTAGATCAGATGGCAAATTGGATTTGGTGCTAGGTCTTTCCCTTTAGGTTTTACCCCAACAATGTTTTCATTAGTTTCGCTCACTCTCGAAATCAAGCATTTTACAGCAGGTTGGAGCAGCCTGTATCTCAGCACAGGAATAAGGTAGGGAAGAATTCAAATGCTCATTTTGACTGCCTCCAGAAGTTAGATCAGATGGCAAATTGGATTTGGTGCTAGGTCTTTCCCTTTAGGTTTTACCCCAACAATGTTTTCATTAGTTTCGCTCACTCTCGAAATCAAGCATTTTACAGCAGGTTGGAGCAGCCTGTATCTCAGCACAGGAATAAGGTAGGGAAGAATTCTAAGGCTCATTTTGACTGCCTCCAGAAGTTAGATCAGATGGCAAATTGGATTTGGTGCTAGGTCTTTCCCTTTAGGTTTTACCCCAACAATGTTTTCATTAGTTTCGCTCACTCTCGAAATCAAGCATTTTACAGCAGGTTGGAGCAGCCTGTATCTCAGCACAGGAATAAGGTAGGGAAGAATTCTAAGGCTCATTTTGACTGCCTCCAGAAGTTAGATCAGATGGCAAATTGGATTTGGTGCTAGGTCTTTCCCTTTAGGTTTTACCCCAACAATGTTTTCATTAGTTTCGCTCACTCTCGAAATCAAGCATTTTACAGCAGGTTGGAGCAGCCTGTATCTCAGCACAGGAATAAGGTAGGGAAGAATTCTAAGGATCATTTTGACTGCCTCCAGAAGTTAGATCAGATGGCAAATTGGATTTGGTGCTAGGTCTTTCCCTTTAGGTTTTACCCCAACAATGTTTTCATTAGTTTCGCTCACTCTCGAAATCAAGCATTTTACAGCAGGTTGGAGCAGCCTGTATCTCAGCACAGGAATAAGGTAGGGAAGAATTCTAAGGATCATTTTGACTGCCTCCAGAAGTTAGATCAGATGGCAAATTGGATTTGGTGCTAGGTCTTTCCCTTTAGGTTTTACCCCAACAATGTTTTCATTAGTTTCGCTCACTCTCGAAATCAAGCATTTTACAGCAGGTTGGAGCAGCCTGTATCTCAGCACAGGAATAAGGTAGGGAAGAATTCAAATGCTCATTTTGACTGCCTCCAGAAGTTAGATCAGATGGCAAATTGGATTTGGTGCTAGGTCTTTCCCTTTAGGTTTTACCCCAACAATGTTTTCATTAGTTTCGCTCACTCTCGAAATCAAGCATTTTACAGCAGGTTGGAGCAGCCTGTATCTCAGCACAGGAATAAGGTAGGGAAGAATTCTGAGGATCATTTTGACTGCCTCCAGAAGTTAGATCAGATGGCAAATTGGATTTGGTGCTAGGTCTTTCCCTTTAGGTTTTACCCCAACAATGTTTTCATTAGTTTCGCTCACTCTCGAAATCAAGCATTTTACAGCAGGTTGGAGCAGCCTGTATCTCAGCACAGGAATAAGGTAGGGAAGAATTCTAAGGATCATTTTGACTGCCTCCAGAAGTTAGATCAGATGGCAAATTGGATTTGGTGCTAGGTCTTTCCCTTTAGGTTTTACCCCAACAATGTTTTCATTAGTTTCGCTCACTCTCGAAATCAAGCATTTTACAGCAGGTTGGAGCAGCCTGTATCTCAGCACAGGAATAAGGTAGGCAAGAATTCTAAGGATCATTTTGACTGCCTCCAGAAGTTAGATCAGATGGCAAATTGGATTTGGTGCTAGGTCTTTCCCTTTAGGTTTTACCCCAACAATGTTTTCATTAGTTTCGCTCACTCTCGAAATCAAGCATTTTACAGCAGGTTGGAGCAGCCTGTATCTCAGCACAGGAATAAGGTAGGCAAGAATTCTAAGGATCATTTTGACTGCCTCCAGAAGTTAGATCAGATGGCAAATTGGATTTGGTGCTAGGTCTTTCCCTTTAGGTTTTACCCCAACAATGTTTTCATTAGTTTCGCTCACTCTCGAAATCAAGCATTTTACAGCAGGTTGGAGCAGCCTGTATCTCAGCACAGGAATAAGGTAGGGAAGAATTCTAAGGCTCATTTTGACTGCCTCCAGAAGTTAGATCAGATGGCAAATTGGATTTGGTGCTAGGTCTTTCCCTTTAGGTTTTACCCCAACAATGTTTTCATTAGTTTCGCTCACTCTCGAAATCAAGCATTTTACAGCAGGTTGGAGCAGCCTGTATCTCAGCACAGGAATAAGGTAGGGAAGAATTCTAAGGCTCATTTTGACTGCCTCCAGAAGTTAGATCAGATGGCAAATTGGATTTGGTGCTAGGTCTTTCCCTTTAGGTTTTACCCCAACAATGTTTTCATTAGTTTCGCTCACTCTCGAAATCAAGCATTTTACAGCAGGTTGGAGCAGCCTGTATCTCAGCACAGGAATAAGGTAGGGAAGAATTCTAAGGCTCATTTTGACTGCCTCCAGAAGTTAGATCAGATGGCAAATTGGATTTGGTGCTAGGTCTTTCCCTTTAGGTTTTACCCCAACAATGTTTTCATTAGTTTCGCTCACTCTCGAAATCAAGCATTTTACAGCAGGTTGGAGCAGCCTGTATCTCAGCACAGGAATAAGGTAGGGAAGAATTCTAAGGCTCATTTTGACTGCCTCCAGAAGTTAGATCAGATGGCAAATTGGATTTGGTGCTAGGTCTTTCCCTTTAGGTTTTACCCCAACAATGTTTTCATTAGTTTCGCTCACTCTCGAAATCAAGCATTTTACAGCAGGTTGGAGCAGCCTGTATCTCAGCACAGGAATAAGGTAGGGAAGAATTCTAAGGCTCATTTTGACTGCCTCCAGAAGTTAGATCAGATGGCAAATTGGATTTGGTGCTAGGTCTTTCCCTTTAGGTTTTACCCCAACAATGTTTTCATTAGTTTCGCTCACTCTCGAAATCAAGCATTTTACAGCAGGTTGGAGCAGCCTGTATCTCAGCACAGGAATAAGGTAGGGAAGAATTCTAAGGCTCATTTTGACTGCCTCCAGAAGTTAGATCAGATGGCAAATTGGATTTGGTGCTAGGTCTTTCCCTTTAGGTTTTACCCCAACAATGTTTTCATTAGTTTCGCTCACTCTCGAAATCAAGCATTTTACAGCAGGTTGGAGCAGCCTGTATCTCAGCACAGGAATAAGGTAGGGAAGAATTCTAAGGATCATTTTGACTGCCTCCAGAAGTTAGATCAGATGGCAAATTGGATTTGGTGCTAGGTCTTTCCCTTTAGGTTTTACCCCAACAATGTTTTCATTAGTTTCGCTCACTCTCGAAATCAAGCATTTTACAGCAGGTTGGAGCAGCCTGTATCTCAGCACAGGAATAAGGTAGGGAAGAATTCTAAGGATCATTTTGACTGCCTCCAGAAGTTAGATCAGATGGCAAATTGGATTTGGTGCTAGGTCTTTCCCTTTAGGTTTTACCCCAACAATGTTTTCATTAGTTTCGCTCACTCTCGAAATCAAGCATTTTACAGCAGGTTGGAGCAGCCTGTATCTCAGCACAGGAATAAGGTAGGGAAGAATTCAAATGCTCATTTTGACTGCCTCCAGAAGTTAGATCAGATGGCAAATTGGATTTGGTGCTAGGTCTTTCCCTTTAGGTTTTACCCCAACAATGTTTTCATTAGTTTCGCTCACTCTCGAAATCAAGCATTTTACAGCAGGTTGGAGCAGCCTGTATCTCAGCACAGGAATAAGGTAGGGAAGAATTCTGAGGATCATTTTGACTGCCTCCAGAAGTTAGATCAGATGGCAAATTGGATTTGGTGCTAGGTCTTTCCCTTTAGGTTTTACCCCAACAATGTTTTCATTAGTTTCGCTCACTCTCGAAATCAAGCATTTTACAGCAGGTTGGAGCAGCCTGTATCTCAGCACAGGAATAAGGTAGGGAAGAATTCTAAGGATCATTTTGACTGCCTCCAGAAGTTAGATCAGATGGCAAATTGGATTTGGTGCTAGGTCTTTCCCTTTAGGTTTTACCCCAACAATGTTTTCATTAGTTTCGCTCACTCTCGAAATCAAGCATTTTACAGCAGGTTGGAGCAGCCTGTATCTCAGCACAGGAATAAGGTAGGCAAGAATTCTAAGGATCATTTTGACTGCCTCCAGAAGTTAGATCAGATGGCAAATTGGATTTGGTGCTAGGTCTTTCCCTTTAGGTTTTACCCCAACAATGTTTTCATTAGTTTCGCTCACTCTCGAAATCAAGCATTTTACAGCAGGTTGGAGCAGCCTGTATCTCAGCACAGGAATAAGGTAGGCAAGAATTCTAAGGATCATTTTGACTGCCTCCAGAAGTTAGATCAGATGGCAAATTGGATTTGGTGCTAGGTCTTTCCCTTTAGGTTTTACCCCAACAATGTTTTCATTAGTTTCGCTCACTCTCGAAATCAAGCATTTTACAGCAGGTTGGAGCAGCCTGTATCTCAGCACAGGAATAAGGTAGGGAAGAATTCTAAGGCTCATTTTGACTGCCTCCAGAAGTTAGATCAGATGGCAAATTGGATTTGGTGCTAGGTCTTTCCCTTTAGGTTTTACCCCAACAATGTTTTCATTAGTTTCGCTCACTCTCGAAATCAAGCATTTTACAGCAGGTTGGAGCAGCCTGTATCTCAGCACAGGAATAAGGTAGGGAAGAATTCTAAGGCTCATTTTGACTGCCTCCAGAAGTTAGATCAGATGGCAAATTGGATTTGGTGCTAGGTCTTTCCCTTTAGGTTTTACCCCAACAATGTTTTCATTAGTTTCGCTCACTCTCGAAATCAAGCATTTTACAGCAGGTTGGAGCAGCCTGTATCTCAGCACAGGAATAAGGTAGGGAAGAATTCTAAGGCTCATTTTGACTGCCTCCAGAAGTTAGATCAGATGGCAAATTGGATTTGGTGCTAGGTCTTTCCCTTTAGGTTTTACCCCAACAATGTTTTCATTAGTTTCGCTCACTCTCGAAATCAAGCATTTTACAGCAGGTTGGAGCAGCCTGTATCTCAGCACAGGAATAAGGTAGGGAAGAATTCTAAGGCTCATTTTGACTGCCTCCAGAAGTTAGATCAGATGGCAAATTGGATTTGGTGCTAGGTCTTTCCCTTTAGGTTTTACCCCAACAATGTTTTCATTAGTTTCGCTCACTCTCGAAATCAAGCATTTTACAGCAGGTTGGAGCAGCCTGTATCTCAGCACAGGAATAAGGTAGGGAAGAATTCTAAGGATCATTTTGACTGCCTCCAGAAGTTAGATCAGATGGCAAATTGGATTTGGTGCTAGGTCTTTCCCTTTAGGTTTTACCCCAACAATGTTTTCATTAGTTTCGCTCACTCTCGAAATCAAGCATTTTACAGCAGGTTGGAGCAGCCTGTATCTCAGCACAGGAATAAGGTAGGGAAGAATTCTAAGGATCATTTTGACTGCCTCCAGAAGTTAGATCAGATGGCAAATTGGATTTGGTGCTAGGTCTTTCCCTTTAGGTTTTACCCCAACAATGTTTTCATTAGTTTCGCTCACTCTCGAAATCAAGCATTTTACAGCAGGTTGGAGCAGCCTGTATCTCAGCACAGGAATAAGGTAGGGAAGAATTCTGAGGATCATTTTGACTGCCTCCAGAAGTTAGATCAGATGGCAAATTGGATTTGGTGCTAGGTCTTTCCCTTTAGGTTTTACCCCAACAATGTTTTCATTAGTTTCGCTCACTCTCGAAATCAAGCATTTTACAGCAGGTTGGAGCAGCCTGTATCTCAGCACAGGAATAAGGTAGGGAAGAATTCTAAGGATCATTTTGACTGCCTCCAGAAGTTAGATCAGATGGCAAATTGGATTTGGTGCTAGGTCTTTCCCTTTAGGTTTTACCCCAACAATGTTTTCATTAGTTTCGCTCACTCTCGAAATCAAGCATTTTACAGCAGGTTGGAGCAGCCTGTATCTCAGCACAGGAATAAGGTAGGGAAGAATTCTAAGGCTCATTTTGACTGCCTCCAGAAGTTAGATCAGATGGCAAATTGGATTTGGTGCTAGGTCTTTCCCTTTAGGTTTTACCCCAACAATGTTTTCATTAGTTTCGCTCACTCTCGAAATCAAGCATTTTACAGCAGGTTGGAGCAGCCTGTATCTCAGCACAGGAATAAGGTAGGGAAGAATTCAAATGGTCATTTTGACTGCCTCCAGAAGTTAGATCAGATGGCAAATTGGATTTGGTGCTAGGTCTTTCCCTTTAGGTTTTACCCCAACAATGTTTTCATTAGTTTCGCTCACTCTCGAAATCAAGCATTTTACAGCAGGTTGGAGCAGCCTGTATCTCAGCACAGGAATAAGGTAGGGAAGAATTCTAAGGCTCATTTTGACTGCCTCCAGAAGTTAGATCAGATGGCAAATTGGATTTGGTGCTAGGTCTTTCCCTTTAGGTTTTACCCCAACAATGTTTTCATTAGTTTCGCTCACTCTCGAAATCAAGCATTTTACAGCAGGTTGGAGCAGCCTGTATCTCAGCACAGGAATAAGGTAGGGAAGAATTCTAAGGATCATTTTGACTGCCTCCAGAAGTTAGATCAGATGGCAAATTGGATTTGGTGCTAGGTCTTTCCCTTTAGGTTTTACCCCAACAATGTTTTCATTAGTTTCGCTCACTCTCGAAATCAAGCATTTTACAGCAGGTTGGAGCAGCCTGTATCTCAGCACAGGAATAAGGTAGGGAAGAATTCTAAGGATCATTTTGACTGCCTCCAGAAGTTAGATCAGATGGCAAATTGGATTTGGTGCTAGGTCTTTCCCTTTAGGTTTTACCCCAACAATGTTTTCATTAGTTTCGCTCACTCTCGAAATCAAGCATTTTACAGCAGGTTGGAGCAGCCTGTATCTCAGCACAGGAATAAGGTAGGGAAGAATTCTAAGGCTCATTTTGACTGCCTCCAGAAGTTAGATCAGATGGCAAATTGGATTTGGTGCTAGGTCTTTCCCTTTAGGTTTTACCCCAACAATGTTTTCATTAGTTTCGCTCACTCTCGAAATCAAGCATTTTACAGCAGGTTGGAGCAGCCTGTATCTCAGCACAGGAATAAGGTAGGGAAGAATTCTAAGGCTCATTTTGACTGCCTCCAGAAGTTAGATCAGATGGCAAATTGGATTTGGTGCTAGGTCTTTCCCTTTAGGTTTTACCCCAACAATGTTTTCATTAGTTTCGCTCACTCTCGAAATCAAGCATTTTACAGCAGGTTGGAGCAGCCTGTATCTCAGCACAGGAATAAGGTAGGGAAGAATTCTAAGGCTCATTTTGACTGCCTCCAGAAGTTAGATCAGATGGCAAATTGGATTTGGTGCTAGGTCTTTCCCTTTAGGTTTTACCCCAACAATGTTTTCATTAGTTTCGCTCACTCTCGAAATCAAGCATTTTACAGCAGGTTGGAGCAGCCTGTATCTCAGCACAGGAATAAGGTAGGGAAGAATTCAAATGCTCATTTTGACTGCCTCCAGAAGTTAGATCAGATGGCAAATTGGATTTGGTGCTAGGTCTTTCCCTTTAGGTTTTACCCCAACAATGTTTTCATTAGTTTCGCTCACTCTCGAAATCAAGCATTTTACAGCAGGTTGGAGCAGCCTGTATCTCAGCACAGGAATAAGGTAGGGAAGAATTCTAAGGCTCATTTTAACTGCCTCCAGAAGTTAGATCAGATGGCAAATTGGATTTGGTGCTAGGTCTTTCCCTTTAGGTTTTACCCCAACAATGTTTTCATTAGTTTCGCTCACTCTCGAAATCAAGCATTTTACAGCAGGTTGGAGCAGCCTGTATCTCAGCACAGGAATAAGGTAGGGAAGAATTCTAAGGCTCATTTTGACTGCCTCCAGAAGTTAGATCAGATGGCAAATTGGATTTGGTGCTAGGTCTTTCCCTTTAGGTTTTACCCCAACAATGTTTTCATTAGTTTCGCTCACTCTCGAAATCAAGCATTTTACAGCAGGTTGGAGCAGCCTGTATCTCAGCACAGGAATAAGGTAGGGAAGAATTCTAAGGCTCATTTTGACTGCCTCCAGAAGTTAGATCAGATGGCAAATTGGATTTGGTGCTAGGTCTTTCCCTTTAGGTTTTACCCCAACAATGTTTTCATTAGTTTCGCTCACTCTCGAAATCAAGCATTTTACAGCAGGTTGGAGCAGCCTGTATCTCAGCACAGGAATAAGGTAGGGAAGAATTCTAAGGATCATTTTGACTGCCTCCAGAAGTTAGATCAGATGGCAAATTGGATTTGGTGCTAGGTCTTTCCCTTTAGGTTTTACCCCAACAATGTTTTCATTAGTTTCGCTCACTCTCGAAATCAAGCATTTTACAGCAGGTTGGAGCAGCCTGTATCTCAGCACAGGAATAAGGTAGGGAAGAATTCTAAGGCTCATTTTGACTGCCTCCAGAAGTTAGATCAGATGGCAAATTGGATTTGGTGCTAGGTCTTTCCCTTTAGGTTTTACCCCAACAATGTTTTCATTAGTTTCGCTCACTCTCGAAATCAAGCATTTTACAGCAGGTTGGAGCAGCCTGTATCTCAGCACAGGAATAAGGTAGGGAAGAATTCTAAGGATCATTTTGACTGCCTCCAGAAGTTAGATCAGATGGCAAATTGGATTTGGTGCTAGGTCTTTCCCTTTAGGTTTTACCCCAACAATGTTTTCATTAGTTTCGCTCACTCTCGAAATCAAGCATTTTACAGCAGGTTGGAGCAGCCTGTATCTCAGCACAGGAATAAGGTAGGGAAGAATTCTAAGGCTCATTTTGACTGCCTCCAGAAGTTAGATCAGATGGCAAATTGGATTTGGTGCTAGGTCTTTCCCTTTAGGTTTTACCCCAACAATGTTTTCATTAGTTTCGCTCACTCTCGAAATCAAGCATTTTACAGCAGGTTGGAGCAGCCTGTATCTCAGCACAGGAATAAGGTAGGGAAGAATTCTAAGGATCATTTTGACTGCCTCCAGAAGTTAGATCAGATGGCAAATTGGATTTGGTGCTAGGTCTTTCCCTTTAGGTTTTACCCCAACAATGTTTTCATTAGTTTCGCTCACTCTCGAAATCAAGCATTTTACAGCAGGTTGGAGCAGCCTGTATCTCAGCACAGGAATAAGGTAGGGAAGAATTCTAAGGCTCATTTTGACTGCCTCCAGAAGTTAGATCAGATGGCAAATTGGATTTGGTGCTAGGTCTTTCCCTTTAGGTTTTACCCCAACAATGTTTTCATTAGTTTCGCTCACTCTCGAAATCAAGCATTTTACAGCAGGTTGGAGCAGCCTGTATCTCAGCACAGGAATAAGGTAGGGAAGAATTCTAAGGATCATTTTGACTGCCTCCAGAAGTTAGATCAGATGGCAAATTGGATTTGGTGCTAGGTCTTTCCCTTTAGGTTTTACCCCAACAATGTTTTCATTAGTTTCGCTCACTCTCGAAATCAAGCATTTTACAGCAGGTTGGAGCAGCCTGTATCTCAGCACAGGAATAAGGTAGGGAAGAATTCTAAGGCTCATTTTGACTGCCTCCAGAAGTTAGATCAGATGGCAAATTGGATTTGGTGCTAGGTCTTTCCCTTTAGGTTTTACCCCAACAATGTTTTCATTAGTTTCGCTCACTCTCGAAATCAAGCATTTTACAGCAGGTTGGAGCAGCCTGTATCTCAGCACAGGAATAAGGTAGGGAAGAATTCTAAGGCTCATTTTGACTGCCTCCAGAAGTTAGATCAGATGGCAAATTGGATTTGGTGCTAGGTCTTTCCCTTTAGGTTTTACCCCAACAATGTTTTCATTAGTTTCGCTCACTCTCGAAATCAAGCATTTTACAGCAGGTTGGAGCAGCCTGTATCTCAGCACAGGAATAAGGTAGGGAAGAATTCAAATGGTCATTTTGACTGCCTCCAGAAGTTAGATCAGATGGCAAATTGGATTTGGTGCTAGGTCTTTCCCTTTAGGTTTTACCCCAACAATGTTTTCATTAGTTTCGCTCACTCTCGAAATCAAGCATTTTACAGCAGGTTGGAGCAGCCTGTATCTCAGCACAGGAATAAGGTAGGGAAGAATTCTAAGGCTCATTTTGACTGCCTCCAGAAGTTAGATCAGATGGCAAATTGGATTTGGTGCTAGGTCTTTCCCTTTAGGTTTTACCCCAACAATGTTTTCATTAGTTTCGCTCACTCTCGAAATCAAGCATTTTACAGCAGGTTGGAGCAGCCTGTATCTCAGCACAGGAATAAGGTAGGGAAGAATTCTAAGGATCATTTTGACTGCCTCCAGAAGTTAGATCAGATGGCAAATTGGATTTGGTGCTAGGTCTTTCCCTTTAGGTTTTACCCCAACAATGTTTTCATTAGTTTCGCTCACTCTCGAAATCAAGCATTTTACAGCAGGTTGGAGCAGCCTGTATCTCAGCACAGGAATAAGGTAGGGAAGAATTCTAAGGATCATTTTGACTGCCTCCAGAAGTTAGATCAGATGGCAAATTGGATTTGGTGCTAGGTCTTTCCCTTTAGGTTTTACCCCAACAATGTTTTCATTAGTTTCGCTCACTCTCGAAATCAAGCATTTTACAGCAGGTTGGAGCAGCCTGTATCTCAGCACAGGAATAAGGTAGGGAAGAATTCTAAGGCTCATTTTGACTGCCTCCAGAAGTTAGATCAGATGGCAAATTGGATTTGGTGCTAGGTCTTTCCCTTTAGGTTTTACCCCAACAATGTTTTCATTAGTTTCGCTCACTCTCGAAATCAAGCATTTTACAGCAGGTTGGAGCAGCCTGTATCTCAGCACAGGAATAAGGTAGGGAAGAATTCTAAGGCTCATTTTGACTGCCTCCAGAAGTTAGATCAGATGGCAAATTGGATTTGGTGCTAGGTCTTTCCCTTTAGGTTTTACCCCAACAATGTTTTCATTAGTTTCGCTCACTCTCGAAATCAAGCATTTTACAGCAGGTTGGAGCAGCCTGTATCTCAGCACAGGAATAAGGTAGGGAAGAATTCTAAGGCTCATTTTGACTGCCTCCAGAAGTTAGATCAGATGGCAAATTGGATTTGGTGCTAGGTCTTTCCCTTTAGGTTTTACCCCAACAATGTTTTCATTAGTTTCGCTCACTCTCGAAATCAAGCATTTTACAGCAGGTTGGAGCAGCCTGTATCTCAGCACAGGAATAAGGTAGGGAAGAATTCAAATGCTCATTTTGACTGCCTCCAGAAGTTAGATCAGATGGCAAATTGGATTTGGTGCTAGGTCTTTCCCTTTAGGTTTTACCCCAACAATGTTTTCATTAGTTTCGCTCACTCTCGAAATCAAGCATTTTACAGCAGGTTGGAGCAGCCTGTATCTCAGCACAGGAATAAGGTAGGGAAGAATTCTAAGGCTCATTTTAACTGCCTCCAGAAGTTAGATCAGATGGCAAATTGGATTTGGTGCTAGGTCTTTCCCTTTAGGTTTTACCCCAACAATGTTTTCATTAGTTTCGCTCACTCTCGAAATCAAGCATTTTACAGCAGGTTGGAGCAGCCTGTATCTCAGCACAGGAATAAGGTAGGGAAGAATTCTAAGGCTCATTTTGACTGCCTCCAGAAGTTAGATCAGATGGCAAATTGGATTTGGTGCTAGGTCTTTCCCTTTAGGTTTTACCCCAACAATGTTTTCATTAGTTTCGCTCACTCTCGAAATCAAGCATTTTACAGCAGGTTGGAGCAGCCTGTATCTCAGCACAGGAATAAGGTAGGGAAGAATTCTAAGGCTCATTTTGACTGCCTCCAGAAGTTAGATCAGATGGCAAATTGGATTTGGTGCTAGGTCTTTCCCTTTAGGTTTTACCCCAACAATGTTTTCATTAGTTTCGCTCACTCTCGAAATCAAGCATTTTACAGCAGGTTGGAGCAGCCTGTATCTCAGCACAGGAATAAGGTAGGGAAGAATTCTAAGGATCATTTTGACTGCCTCCAGAAGTTAGATCAGATGGCAAATTGGATTTGGTGCTAGGTCTTTCCCTTTAGGTTTTACCCCAACAATGTTTTCATTAGTTTCGCTCACTCTCGAAATCAAGCATTTTACAGCAGGTTGGAGCAGCCTGTATCTCAGCACAGGAATAAGGTAGGGAAGAATTCTAAGGCTCATTTTGACTGCCTCCAGAAGTTAGATCAGATGGCAAATTGGATTTGGTGCTAGGTCTTTCCCTTTAGGTTTTACCCCAACAATGTTTTCATTAGTTTCGCTCACTCTCGAAATCAAGCATTTTACAGCAGGTTGGAGCAGCCTGTATCTCAGCACAGGAATAAGGTAGGGAAGAATTCTAAGGATCATTTTGACTGCCTCCAGAAGTTAGATCAGATGGCAAATTGGATTTGGTGCTAGGTCTTTCCCTTTAGGTTTTACCCCAACAATGTTTTCATTAGTTTCGCTCACTCTCGAAATCAAGCATTTTACAGCAGGTTGGAGCAGCCTGTATCTCAGCACAGGAATAAGGTAGGGAAGAATTCTAAGGCTCATTTTGACTGCCTCCAGAAGTTAGATCAGATGGCAAATTGGATTTGGTGCTAGGTCTTTCCCTTTAGGTTTTACCCCAACAATGTTTTCATTAGTTTCGCTCACTCTCGAAATCAAGCATTTTACAGCAGGTTGGAGCAGCCTGTATCTCAGCACAGGAATAAGGTAGGGAAGAATTCTAAGGATCATTTTGACTGCCTCCAGAAGTTAGATCAGATGGCAAATTGGATTTGGTGCTAGGTCTTTCCCTTTAGGTTTTACCCCAACAATGTTTTCATTAGTTTCGCTCACTCTCGAAATCAAGCATTTTACAGCAGGTTGGAGCAGCCTGTATCTCAGCACAGGAATAAGGTAGGGAAGAATTCTAAGGCTCATTTTGACTGCCTCCAGAAGTTAGATCAGATGGCAAATTGGATTTGGTGCTAGGTCTTTCCCTTTAGGTTTTACCCCAACAATGTTTTCATTAGTTTCGCTCACTCTCGAAATCAAGCATTTTACAGCAGGTTGGAGCAGCCTGTATCTCAGCACAGGAATAAGGTAGGGAAGAATTCTAAGGATCATTTTGACTGCCTCCAGAAGTTAGATCAGATGGCAAATTGGATTTGGTGCTAGGTCTTTCCCTTTAGGTTTTACCCCAACAATGTTTTCATTAGTTTCGCTCACTCTCGAAATCAAGCATTTTACAGCAGGTTGGAGCAGCCTGTATCTCAGCACAGGAATAAGGTAGGGAAGAATTCTAAGGCTCATTTTGACTGCCTCCAGAAGTTAGATCAGATGGCAAATTGGATTTGGTGCTAGGTCTTTCCCTTTAGGTTTTACCCCAACAATGTTTTCATTAGTTTCGCTCACTCTCGAAATCAAGCATTTTACAGCAGGTTGGAGCAGCCTGTATCTCAGCACAGGAATAAGGTAGGGAAGAATTCTAAGGCTCATTTTGACTGCCTCCAGAAGTTAGATCAGATGGCAAATTGGATTTGGTGCTAGGTCTTTCCCTTTAGGTTTTACCCCAACAATGTTTTCATTAGTTTCGCTCACTCTCGAAATCAAGCATTTTACAGCAGGTTGGAGCAGCCTGTATCTCAGCACAGGAATAAGGTAGGGAAGAATTCTAAGGCTCATTTTGACTGCCTCCAGAAGTTAGATCAGATGGCAAATTGGATTTGGTGCTAGGTCTTTCCCTTTAGGTTTTACCCCAACAATGTTTTCATTAGTTTCGCTCACTCTCGAAATCAAGCATTTTACAGCAGGTTGGAGCAGCCTGTATCTCAGCACAGGAATAAGGTAGGGAAGAATTCTAAGGATCATTTTGACTGCCTCCAGAAGTTAGATCAGATGGCAAATTGGATTTGGTGCTAGGTCTTTCCCTTTAGGTTTTACCCCAACAATGTTTTCATTACTTTCGCTCACTCTCGAAATCAAGCATTTTACAGCAGGTTGGAGCAGCCTGTATCTCAGCACAGGAATAAGGTAGGGAAGAATTCTAAGGCTCATTTTGACTGCCTCCAGAAGTTAGATCAGATGGCAAATTGGATTTGGTGCTAGGTCTTTCCCTTTAGGTTTTACCCCAACAATGTTTTCATTACTTTCGCTCACTCTCGAAATCAAGCATTTTACAGCAGGTTGGAGCAGCCTGTATCTCAGCACAGGAATAAGGTAGGGAAGAATTCTAAGGCTCATTTTGACTGCCTCCAGAAGTTAGATCAGATGGCAAATTGGATTTGGTGCTAGGTCTTTCCCTTTAGGTTTTACCCCAACAATGTTTTCATTAGTTTCGCTCACTCTCGAAATCAAGCATTTTACAGCAGGTTGGAGCAGCCTGTATCTCAGCACAGGAATAAGGTAGGGAAGAATTCTAAGGCTCATTTTGACTGCCTCCAGAAGTTAGATCAGATGGCAAATTGGATTTGGTGCTAGGTCTTTCCCTTTAGGTTTTACCCCAACAATGTTTTCATTAGTTTCGCTCACTCTCGAAATCAAGCATTTTACAGCAGGTTGGAGCAGCCTGTATCTCAGCACAGGAATAAGGTAGGGAAGAATTCTAAGGCTCATTTTGACTGCCTCCAGAAGTTAGATCAGATGGCAAATTGGATTTGGTGCTAGGTCTTTCCCTTTAGGTTTTACCCCAACAATGTTTTCATTAGTTTCGCTCACTCTCGAAATCAAGCATTTTACAGCAGGTTGGAGCAGCCTGTATCTCAGCACAGGAATAAGGTAGGGAAGAATTCTAAGGCTCATTTTAACTGCCTCCAGAAGTTAGATCAGATGGCAAATTGGATTTGGTGCTAGGTCTTTCCCTTTAGGTTTTACCCCAACAATGTTTTCATTAGTTTCGCTCACTCTCGAAATCAAGCATTTTACAGCAGGTTGGAGCAGCCTGTATCTCAGCACAGGAATAAGGTAGGGAAGAATTCTAAGGCTCATTTTGACTGCCTCCAGAAGTTAGATCAGATGGCAAATTGGATTTGGTGCTAGGTCTTTCCCTTTAGGTTTTACCCCAACAATGTTTTCATTAGTTTCGCTCACTCTCGAAATCAAGCATTTTACAGCAGGTTGGAGCAGCCTGTATCTCAGCACAGGAATAAGGTAGGGAAGAATTCTAAGGCTCATTTTGACTGCCTCCAGAAGTTAGATCAGATGGCAAATTGGATTTGGTGCTAGGTCTTTCCCTTTAGGTTTTACCCCAACAATGTTTTCATTAGTTTCGCTCACTCTCGAAATCAAGCATTTTACAGCAGGTTGGAGCAGCCTGTATCTCAGCACAGGAATAAGGTAGGGAAGAATTCTAAGGATCATTTTGACTGCCTCCAGAAGTTAGATCAGATGGCAAATTGGATTTGGTGCTAGGTCTTTCCCTTTAGGTTTTACCCCAACAATGTTTTCATTAGTTTCGCTCACTCTCGAAATCAAGCATTTTACAGCAGGTTGGAGCAGCCTGTATCTCAGCACAGGAATAAGGTAGGGAAGAATTCTAAGGCTCATTTTGACTGCCTCCAGAAGTTAGATCAGATGGCAAATTGGATTTGGTGCTAGGTCTTTCCCTTTAGGTTTTACCCCAACAATGTTTTCATTAGTTTCGCTCACTCTCGAAATCAAGCATTTTACAGCAGGTTGGAGCAGCCTGTATCTCAGCACAGGAATAAGGTAGGGAAGAATTCAAATGCTCATTTTGACTGCCTCCAGAAGTTAGATCAGATGGCAAATTGGATTTGGTGCTAGGTCTTTCCCTTTAGGTTTTACCCCAACAATGTTTTCATTAGTTTCGCTCACTCTCGAAATCAAGCATTTTACAGCAGGTTGGAGCAGCCTGTATCTCAGCACAGGAATAAGGTAGGGAAGAATTCTAAGGCTCATTTTGACTGCCTCCAGAAGTTAGATCAGATGGCAAATTGGATTTGGTGCTAGGTCTTTCCCTTTAGGTTTTACCCCAACAATGTTTTCATTAGTTTCGCTCACTCTCGAAATCAAGCATTTTACAGCAGGTTGGAGCAGCCTGTATCTCAGCACAGGAATAAGGTAGGGAAGAATTCTAAGGCTCATTTTGACTGCCTCCAGAAGTTAGATCAGATGGCAAATTGGATTTGGTGCTAGGTCTTTCCCTTTAGGTTTTACCCCAACAATGTTTTCATTAGTTTCGCTCACTCTCGAAATCAAGCATTTTACAGCAGGTTGGAGCAGCCTGTATCTCAGCACAGGAATAAGGTAGGGAAGAATTCTAAGGCTCATTTTGACTGCCTCCAGAAGTTAGATCAGATGGCAAATTGGATTTGGTGCTAGGTCTTTCCCTTTAGGTTTTACCCCAACAATGTTTTCATTAGTTTCGCTCACTCTCGAAATCAAGCATTTTACAGCAGGTTGGAGCAGCCTGTATCTCAGCACAGGAATAAGGTAGGGAAGAATTCTAAGGATCATTTTGACTGCCTCCAGAAGTTAGATCAGATGGCAAATTGGATTTGGTGCTAGGTCTTTCCCTTTAGGTTTTACCCCAACAATGTTTTCATTAGTTTCGCTCACTCTCGAAATCAAGCATTTTACAGCAGGTTGGAGCAGCCTGTATCTCAGCACAGGAATAAGGTAGGGAAGAATTCTAAGGCTCATTTTGACTGCCTCCAGAAGTTAGATCAGATGGCAAATTGGATTTGGTGCTAGGTCTTTCCCTTTAGGTTTTACCCCAACAATGTTTTCATTAGTTTCGCTCACTCTCGAAATCAAGCATTTTACAGCAGGTTGGAGCAGCCTGTATCTCAGCACAGGAATAAGGTAGGGAAGAATTCTAAGGCTCATTTTGACTGCCTCCAGAAGTTAGATCAGATGGCAAATTGGATTTGGTGCTAGGTCTTTCCCTTTAGGTTTTACCCCAACAATGTTTTCATTAGTTTCGCTCACTCTCGAAATCAAGCATTTTACAGCAGGTTGGAGCAGCCTGTATCTCAGCACAGGAATAAGGTAGGGAAGAATTCTAAGGCTCATTTTGACTGCCTCCAGAAGTTAGATCAGATGGCAAATTGGATTTGGTGCTAGGTCTTTCCCTTTAGGTTTTACCCCAACAATGTTTTCATTAGTTTCGCTCACTCTCGAAATCAAGCATTTTACAGCAGGTTGGAGCAGCCTGTATCTCAGCACAGGAATAAGGTAGGGAAGAATTCTAAGGCTCATTTTGACTGCCTCCAGAAGTTAGATCAGATGGCAAATTGGATTTGGTGCTAGGTCTTTCCCTTTAGGTTTTACCCCAACAATGTTTTCATTACTTTCGCTCACTCTCGAAATCAAGCATTTTACAGCAGGTTGGAGCAGCCTGTATCTCAGCACAGGAATAAGGTAGGGAAGAATTCTAAGGCTCATTTTGACTGCCTCCAGAAGTTAGATCAGATGGCAAATTGGATTTGGTGCTAGGTCTTTCCCTTTAGGTTTTACCCCAACAATGTTTTCATTAGTTTCGCTCACTCTCGAAATCAAGCATTTTACAGCAGGTTGGAGCAGCCTGTATCTCAGCACAGGAATAAGGTAGGGAAGAATTCAAATGCTCATTTTGACTGCCTCCAGAAGTTAGATCAGATGGCAAATTGGATTTGGTGCTAGGTCTTTCCCTTTAGGTTTTACCCCAACAATGTTTTCATTAGTTTCGCTCACTCTCGAAATCAAGCATTTTACAGCAGGTTGGAGCAGCCTGTATCTCAGCACAGGAATAAGGTAGGGAAGAATTCTAAGGCTCATTTTGACTGCCTCCAGAAGTTAGATCAGATGGCAAATTGGATTTGGTGCTAGGTCTTTCCCTTTAGGTTTTACCCCAACAATGTTTTCATTAGTTTCGCTCACTCTCGAAATCAAGCATTTTACAGCAGGTTGGAGCAGCCTGTATCTCAGCACAGGAATAAGGTAGGGAAGAATTCTAAGGCTCATTTTGACTGCCTCCAGAAGTTAGATCAGATGGCAAATTGGATTTGGTGCTAGGTCTTTCCCTTTAGGTTTTACCCCAACAATGTTTTCATTAGTTTCGCTCACTCTCGAAATCAAGCATTTTACAGCAGGTTGGAGCAGCCTGTATCTCAGCACAGGAATAAGGTAGGGAAGAATTCTAAGGATCATTTTGACTGCCTCCAGAAGTTAGATCAGATGGCAAATTGGATTTGGTGCTAGGTCTTTCCCTTTAGGTTTTACCCCAACAATGTTTTCATTAGTTTCGCTCACTCTCGAAATCAAGCATTTTACAGCAGGTTGGAGCAGCCTGTATCTCAGCACAGGAATAAGGTAGGGAAGAATTCTAAGGCTCATTTTGACTGCCTCCAGAAGTTAGATCAGATGGCAAATTGGATTTGGTGCTAGGTCTTTCCCTTTAGGTTTTACCCCAACAATGTTTTCATTAGTTTCGCTCACTCTCGAAATCAAGCATTTTACAGCAGGTTGGAGCAGCCTGTATCTCAGCACAGGAATAAGGTAGGGAAGAATTCTAAGGATCATTTTGACTGCCTCCAGAAGTTAGATCAGATGGCAAATTGGATTTGGTGCTAGGTCTTTCCCTTAAGGTTTTACCCCAACAATGTTTTCATTAGTTTCGCTCACTCTCGAAATCAAGCATTTTACAGCAGGTTGGAGCAGCCTGTATCTCAGCACAGGAATAAGGTAGGGAAGAATTCTAAGGATCATTTTGACTGCCTCCAGAAGTTAGATCAGATGGCAAATTGGATTTGGTGCTAGGTCTTTCCCTTTAGGTTTTACCCCAACAATGTTTTCATTAGTTTCGCTCACTCTCGAAATCAAGCATTTTACAGCAGGTTGGAGCAGCCTGTATCTCAGCACAGGAATAAGGTAGGGAAGAATTCTAAGGCTCATTTTGACTGCCTCCAGAAGTTAGATCAGATGGCAAATTGGATTTGGTGCTAGGTCTTTCCCTTTAGGTTTTACCCCAACAATGTTTTCATTAGTTTCGCTCACTCTCGAAATCAAGCATTTTACAGCAGGTTGGAGCAGCCTGTATCTCAGCACAGGAATGAGGTAGGGAAGAATTCTAAGGATCATTTTGACTGCCTCCAGAAGTTAGATCAGATGGCAAATTGGATTTGGTGCTAGGTCTTTCCCTTTAGGTTTTACCCCCAACAATGTTTTCATTAGTTTCGCTCACTCTCGAAATCAAGCATTTTACAGCAGGTTGGAGCAGCCTGTATCTCAGCACAGGAATAAGGTAGGGAAGAATTCTAAGGATCATTTTGACTGCCTCCAGAAGTTAGATCAGATGGCAAATTGGATTTGGTGCCAGGTCTTTCCCTTTAGGTTTTACCCCAACAATGTTTTCATTAGTTTCGCTCACTCTCGAAATCAAGCATTTTACAGCAGGTTGGAGCAGCCTGTATCTCAGCACAGGAATAAGGTAGGGAAGAATTCTAAGGATCATTTTGACTGCCTCCAGAAGTTAGATCAGATGGCAAATTGGATTTGGTGCTAGGTCTTTCCCCTTTAGGTTTTACCCCAACAATGTTTTCATTAGTTTCGCTCACTCTCGAAATCAAGCATTTTACAGCAGGTTGGAGCAGCCTGTATCTCAGCACAGGAATAAGGTAGGGAAGAATTCTAAGGATCATTTTGACTGCCTCCAGAAGTTAGATCAGATGGCAAATTGGATTTGGTGCTAGGTCTTTCCCTTTAGGTTTTACCCCAACAATGTTTTCATTAGTTTCGCTCACTCTCGAAATCAAGCATTTTACAGCAGGTTGGAGCAGCCTGTATCTCAGCACAGGAATAAGGTAGGGAAGAATTCTAAGGCTCATTTTGACTGCCTCCAGAAGTTAGATCAGATGGCAAATTGGATTTGGTGCTAGGTCTTTCCCTTTAGGTTTTACCCCAACAATGTTTTCATTAGTTTCGCTCACTCTCGAAATCAAGCATTTTACAGCAGGTTGGAGCAGCCTGTATCTCAGCACAGGAATAAGGTAGGGAAGAATTCTAAGGATCATTTTGACTGCCTCCAGAAGTTAGATCAGATGGCAAATTGGATTTGGTGCTAGGTCTTTCCCTTAAGGTTTTACCCCAACAATGTTTTCATTAGTTTCGCTCACTCTCGAAATCAAGCATTTTACAGCAGGTTGGAGCAGCCTGTATCTCAGCACAGGAATAAGGTAGGGAAGAATTCTAAGGCTCATTTTGACTGCCTCCAGAAGTTAGATCAGATGGCAAATTGGATTTGGTGCTAGGTCTTTCCCTTTAGGTTTTACCCCAACAATGTTTTCATTAGTTTCGCTCACTCTCGAAATCAAGCATTTTACAGCAGGTTGGAGCAGCCTGTATCTCAGCACAGGAATAAGGTAGGGAAGAATTCTAAGGATCATTTTGACTGCCTCCAGAAGTTAGATCAGATGGCAAATTGGATTTGGTGCTAGGTCTTTC
>NW_027144156.1:0-41304 GCF_026170545.1 Melanerpes formicivorus | reverse complement strand
AATAAGGTAGGGAAGAATTCTAAGGATCATTTTGACTGCCCTCCAGAAGTTAGATCAGATGGCAAATTGGATTTGGTGCTAGGTCTTTCCCCTTTAGGTTTTACCCCAACAATGTTTTCATTAGTTTCGCTCACTCTCGAAATCAAGCATTTTTACAGCAGGTTGGAGCAGCCTGTATCTCAGCACAGGAATAAGGTAGGGAAGAATTCTAAGGATCATTTTGACTGCCTCCAGAAGTTAGATCAGATGGCAAATTGGATTTGGTGCTAGGTCTTTCCCTTTAGGTTTTACCCCAACAATGTTTTCATTAGTTTCGCTCACTCTCGAAATCAAGCATTTTACAGCAGGTTGGAGCAGCCTGTATCTCAGCACAGGAATAAGGTAGGGAAGAATTCTAAGGATCATTTTGACTGCCTCCAGAAGTTAGATCAGATGGCAAATTGGATTTGGTGCTAGGTCTTTCCCTTTAGGTTTTACCCCAACAATGTTTTTCATTAGTTTCGCTCACTCTCGAAATCAAGCATTTTACAGCAGGTTGGAGCAGCCTGTATCTCAGCACAGGAATAAGGTAGGGAAGAATTCTAAGGATCATTTTGACTGCCTCCAGAAGTTAGATCAGATGGCAAATTGGATTTGGTGCTAGGTCTTTCCCTTTAGGTTTTACCCCAACAATGTTTTCATTAGTTTCGCTCACTCTCGAAATCAAGCATTTTACAGCAGGTTGGAGCAGCCTGTATCTCAGCACAGGAATAAGGTAGGGAAGAATTCTAAGGATCATTTTGACTGCCTCCAGAAGTTAGATCAGATGGCAAATTGGATTTGGTGCTAGGTCTTTCCCTTTAGGTTTTAACCCCAACAATGTTTTCATTAGTTTCGCTCACTCTCGAAATCAAGCATTTTACAGCAGGTTGGAGCAGCCTGTATCTCAGCACAGGAATAAGGTAGGGAAGAATTCTAAGGATCATTTTGACTGCCTCCAGAAGTTAGATCAGATGGCAAATTGGATTTGGTGCTAGGTCTTTCCCTTTAGGTTTTAACCCCCAACAATGTTTTTCATTAGTTTCGCTCACTCTCGAAATCAAGCATTTTACAGCAGGTTGGAGCAGCCTGTATCTCAGCACAGGAATAAGGTAGGGAAGAATTCTAAGGATCATTTTGACTGCCTCCAGAAGTTAGATCAGATGGCAAATTGGATTTGGTGCTAGGTCTTTCCCTTTAGGTTTTACCCCAACAATGTTTTCATTAGTTTCGGCTCACTCTCGAAATCAAGCATTTTACAGCAGGTTGGAGCAGCCTGTATCTCAGCACAGGAATAAGGTAGGGAAGAATTCTAAGGATCATTTTGACTGCCTCCAGAAGTTAGATCAGATGGCAAATTGGATTTGGTGCTAGGTCTTTCCCTTTAGGTTTTACCCCAACAATGTTTTCATTAGATTCGCTCACTCTCGAAATCAAGCATTTTACAGCAGGTTGGAGCAGCCTGTATCTCAGCACAGGAATAAGGTAGGGAAGAATTCTAAGGATCATTTTGACTGCCTCCAGAAGTTAGATCAGATGGCAAATTGGATTTGGTGCTAGGTCTTTCCCTTTAGGTTTTACCCCAACAATGTTTTCATTAGTTTCGCTCACTCTCGAAATCAAGCATTTTACAGCAGGTTGGAGCAGCCTGTATCTCAGCACAGGAATAAGGTAGGGAAGAATTCTAAGGATCATTTTGACTGCCTCCAGAAGTTAGATCAGATGGCAAATTGGATTTGGTGCTAGGTCTTTCCCTTTAGGTTTTACCCCAACAATGTTTTCATTAGTTTCGCTCACTCTCGAAATCAAGCATTTTACAGCAGGTTGGAGCAGCCTGTATCTCAGCACAGGAATAAGGTAGGGAAGAATTCTAAGGATCATTTTGACTGCCTCCAGAAGTTAGATCAGATGGCAAATTGGATTTGGTGCTAGGTCTTTCCCTTTAGGTTTTACCCCAACAATGTTTTCATTAGTTTCGCTCACTCTCGAAATCAAGCATTTTACAGCAGGTTGGAGCAGCCTGTATCTCAGCACAGGAATAAGGTAGGGAAGAATTCTAAGGATCATTTTGACTGCCTCCAGAAGTTAGATCAGATGGCAAATTGGATTTGGTGCTAGGTCTTTCCCTTTAGGTTTTACCCCAACAATGTTTTCATTAGTTTCGCTCACTCTCGAAATCAAGCATTTTACAGCAGGTTGGAGCAGCCTGTATCTCAGCACAGGAATAAGGTAGGGAAGAATTCTAAGGATCATTTTGACTGCCTCCAGAAGTTAGATCAGATGGCAAATTGGATTTGGTGCTAGGTCTTTCCCTTTAGGTTTTACCCCAACAATGTTTTCATTAGTTTCGCTCACTCTCGAAATCAAGCATTTTACAGCAGGTTGGAGCAGCCCTGTATCTCAGCACAGGAATAAGGTAGGGAAGAATTCTAAGGATCATTTTGACTGCCTCCAGAAGTTAGATCAGATGGCAAATTGGATTTGGTGCTAGGTCTTTCCCTTTAGGTTTTACCCCAACAATGTTTTCATTAGTTTCGCTCACTCTCGAAATCAAGCATTTTACAGCAGGTTGGAGCAGCCTGTATCTCAGCACAGGAATAAGGTAGGGAAGAATTCTAAGGATCATTTTGACTGCCTCCAGAAGTTAGATCAGATGGCAAATTGGATTTGGTGCTAGGTCTTTCCCTTTAGGTTTTACCCCCAACAATGTTTTCATTAGTTTCGCTCACTCTCGAAATCAAGCATTTTACAGCAGGTTGGAGCAGCCTGTATCTCAGCACAGGAATAAGGTAGGGAAGAATTCTAAGGATCATTTTGACTGCCTCCAGAAGTTAGATCAGATGGCAAATTGGATTTGGTGCTAGGTCTTTCCCTTTAGGTTTTACCCCAACAATGTTTTCATTAGTTTCGCTCACTCTCGAAATCAAGCATTTTACAGCAGGTTGGAGCAGCCTGTATCTCAGCACAGGAATAAGGTAGGGAAGAATTCTAAGGATCATTTTGACTGCCTCCAGAAGTTAGATCAGATGGCAAATTGGATTTGGTGCTAGGTCTTTCCCTTTAGGTTTTACCCCAACAATGTTTTCATTAGTTTCGCTCACTCTCGAAATCAAGCATTTTACAGCAGGTTGGAGCAGCCTGTATCTCAGCACAGGAATAAGGTAGGGAAGAATTCTAAGGATCATTTTGACTGCCTCCAGAAGTTAGATCAGATGGCAAATTGGATTTGGTGCTAGGGTCTTTCCCTTTAGGTTTTACCCCAACAATGTTTTCATTAGTTTCGCTCACTCTCGAAATCAAGCATTTTACAGCAGGTTGGAGCAGCCTGTATCTCAGCACAGGAATAAGGTAGGGAAGAATTCTAAGGATCATTTTGACTGCCTCCAGAAGTTAGATCAGATGGCAAATTGGATTTGGTGCTAGGTCTTTCCCTTTAGGTTTTACCCCAACAATGTTTTCATTAGTTTCGCTCACTCTCGAAATCAAGCATTTTACAGCAGGTTGGAGCAAGCCTGTATCTCAGCACAGGAATAAGGTAGGGAAGAATTCTAAGGATCATTTTGACTGCCTCCAGAAGTTAGATCAGATGGCAAATTGGATTTGGTGCTAGGTCTTTCCCTTTAGGTTTTACCCCAACAATGTTTTCATTAGATTCGCTCACTCTCGAAATCAAGCATTTTACAGCAGGTTGGAGCAGCCTGTATCTCAGCACAGGAATAAGGTAGGGAAGAATTCTAAGGATCATTTTGACTGCCTCCAGAAGTTAGATCAGATGGCAAATTGGATTTGGTGCTAGGTCTTTCCCTTTAGGTTTTACCCCAACAATGTTTTCATTAGTTTCGCTCACTCTCGAAATCAAGCATTTTACAGCAGGTTGGAGCAGCCTGTATCTCAGCACAGGAATAAGGTAGGGAAGAATTCTAAGGATCATTTTGACTGCCTCAGAAGTTAGATCAGATGGCAAATTGGATTTGGTGCTAGGTCTTTCCCTTTAGGTTTTACCCCCAACAATGTTTTCATTAGTTTCGCTCACTCTCGAAATCAAGCATTTTACAGCAGGTTGGAGCAGCCTGTATCTCAGCACAGGAATAAGGTAGGGAAGAATTCTAAGGATCATTTTGACTGCCTCCAGAAGTTAGATCAGATGGCAAATTGGATTTGGTGCTAGGTCTTTCCCTTTAGGTTTTACCCCAACAATGTTTTCATTAGTTTCGCTCACTCTCGAAATCAAGCATTTTACAGCAGGTTGGAGCAGCCTGTATCTCAGCACAGGAATAAGGTAGGGAAGAATTCTAAGGATCATTTTGACTGCCTCCAGAAGTTAGATCAGATGGCAAATTGGATTTGGTGCTAGGTCTTTCCCTTTAGGTTTTACCCCAACAATGTTTTCATTAGTTTCGCTCACTCTCGAAATCAAGCATTTTACAGCAGGTTGGAGCAGCCTGTATCTCAGCACAGGAATAAGGTAGGGAAGAATTCTAAGGATCATTTTGACTGCCTCCAGAAGTTAGATCAGATGGCAAATTGGATTTGGTGCTAGGTCTTTCCCTTTAGGTTTTACCCCAACAATGTTTTCATTAGTTTCGCTCACTCTCGAAATCAAGCATTTTACAGCAGGTTGGAGCAGCCTGTATCTCAGCACAGGAATAAGGTAGGGAAGAATTCTAAGGATCATTTTGACTGCCTCCAGAAGTTAGATCAGATGGCAAATTGGATTTGGTGCTAGGTCTTTCCCTTTAGGTTTTACCCCAACAATGTTTTCATTAGTTTCGCTCACTCTCGAAATCAAGCATTTTACAGCAGGTTGGAGCAGCCTGTATCTCAGCACAGGAATAAGGTAGGGAAGAATTCTAAGGATCATTTTGACTGCCTCCAGAAGTTAGATCAGATGGCAAATTGGATTTGGTGCTAGGTCTTTCCCTTTAGGTTTTACCCCCAACAATGTTTTCATTAGTTTCGCTCATTCTCGAAATCAAGCATTTTTACAGCAGGTTGGAGCAGCCTGTATCTCAGCACAGGAATAAGGTAGGGAAGAATTCTAAGGATCATTTTGACTGCCTCCAGAAGTTAGATCAGATGGCAAATTGGATTTGGTGCTAGGTCTTTCCCTTTAGGTTTTACCCCAACAATGTTTTCATTAGTTTCGCTCACTCTTGAAATCAAGCATTTTACAGCAGGTTGGAGCAGCCTGTATCTCAGCACAGGAATAAGGTAGGGAAGAATTCTAAGGATCATTTTGACTGCCTCCAGAAGTTAGATCAGATGGCAAATTGGATTTGGTGCTAGGTCTTTCCCTTTAGGTTTTACCCCAACAATGTTTTCATTAGTTTCGCTCACTCTCGAAATCAAGCATTTTACAGCAGGTTGGAGCAGCCTGTATCTCAGCACAGGAATAAGGTAGGGAAGAATTCTAAGGATCATTTTGGACTGCCTCCAGAAGTTAGATCAGATGGCAAATTGGATTTGGTGCTAGGTCTTTCCCTTTAGGTTTTACCCCAACAATGTTTTCATTAGTTTCGCTCACTCTCGAAATCAAGCATTTTACAGCAGGTTGGAGCAGCCTGTATCTCAGCACAGGAATAAGGTAGGGAAGAATTCTAAGGATCATTTTGACTGCCTCCAGAAGTTAGATCAGATGGCAAATTGGATTTGGTGCTAGGTCTTTCCCTTTAGGTTTTACCCCAACAATGTTTTCATTAGTTTCGCTCACTCTCGAAATCAAGCATTTTACAGCAGTTGGAGCAGCCTGTATCTCAGCACAGGAATAAGGTAGGGAAGAATTCTAAGGATCATTTTGACTGCCTCCAGAAGTTAGATCAGATGGCAAATTGGATTTGGTGCTAGGTCTTTCCCTTTAGGTTTTACCCCAACAATGTTTTCATTAGTTTCGCTCACATCTCGAAATCAAGCATTTTACAGCAGGTTGGAGCAGCCTGTATCTCAGCACAGGAATAAGGTAGGGAAGAATTCAAATACTCATTTTGGCTGCCTCCAGAAGTTAGATCAGATGGCAAATTGGATTTGGTGCTAGGTCTTTCCCTTTAGGTTTTACCCCAACAATGTTTTCATTAGTTTCGCTCACTCTCGAAATCAAGCATTTTACAGCAGGTTGGAGCAGCCTGTATCTCAGCACAGGGAATAAGGTAGGAAGAATCTCAAATACTCATTTTGACTGCCTCCAGAAGTTAGATCAGATGGCAAATTGGATTTGGTGCTAGGTCTTTCCCTTTAGGTTTTACCCCAACAATGTTTTCATTAGTTTCGCTCACTCTCGAAATCAAGCATTTTACAGCAGGTTGGAGCAGCCTGTATCTCAGCACAGGAATAAGGTAGGGAAGAATTCTAAGGATCATTTTGACTGCCTCCAGAAGTTAGATCAGATGGCAAATTGGATTTGGTGCTAGGTCTTTCCCTTTAGGTTTTACCCCAACAATGTTTTCATTAGTTTCGCTCACTCTCGAAATCAAGCATTTTACAGCAGGTTGGAGCAGCCTGTATCTCAGCACAGGAATAAGGTAGGGAAGAATTCTAAGGATCATTTTGACTGCCTCCAGAAGTTAGATCAGATGGCAAATTGGATTTGGTGCTAGGTCTTTCCCTTTAGGTTTTACCCCAACAATGTTTTCATTAGTTTCGCTCACTCTCGAAATCAAGCATTTTACAGCAGGTTGGAGCAGCCTGTATCTCAGCACAGGAATAAGGTAGGGAAGAATTCTAAGGATCATTTTGACTGCCTCCAGAAGTTAGATCAGATGGCAAATTGGATTTGGTGCTAGGTCTTTCCCTTTAGGTTTTACCCCAACAATGTTTTCATTAGTTTCGCTCACCTCTCGAAATCAAGCATTTTACAGCAGGTTGGAGCAGCCTGTATCTCAGCACAGGAATAAGGTAGGGAAGAATTCTAAGGATCATTTTGACTGCCTCCAGAAGTTAGATCAGATGGCAAATTGGATTTGGTGCTAGGTCTTTCCCTTTAGGTTTTACCCCAACAATGTTTTCATTAGTTTCGCTCACTCTCGAAATCAAGCATTTTACAGCAGGTTGGAGCAGCCTGTATCTCAGCACAGGAATAAGGTAGGGAAGAATTCTAAGGATCATTTTGACTGCCTCCAGAAGTTAGATCAGATGGCAAATTGGATTTGGTGCTAGGTCTTTCCCTTTAGGTTTTACCCCAACAATGTTTTCATTAGTTTCGCTCACTCTCGAAATCAAGCATTTTACAGCAGGTTGGAGCAGCCTGTATCTCAGCACAGGAATAAGGTAGGGAAGAATTCTAAGGATCATTTTGACTGCCTCCAGAAGTTAGATCAGATGGCAAATTGGATTTGGTGCTAGGTCTTTCCCTTTAGGTTTTACCCCCAACAATGTTTTCATTAGTTTCGCTCACTCTCGAAATCAAGCATTTTACAGCAGGTTGGAGCAGCCTGTATCTCAGCACAGGAATAAGGTAGGGAAGAATTCTAAGGATCATTTTGACTGCCTCCAGAAGTTAGATCAGATGGCAAATTGGATTTGGTGCTAGGTCTTTCCCTTTAGGTTTTACCCCAACAATGTTTTCATTAGTTTCGCTCACCTCTCGAAATCAAGCATTTTACAGCAGGTTGGAGCAGCCTGTATCTCAGCACAGGAATAAGGTAGGGAAGAATTCTAAGGATCATTTTGACTGCCTCCAGAAGTTAGATCAGATGGCAAATTGGATTTGGTGCTAGGTCCTTTCCCTTTAGGTTTTACCCCAACAATGTTTTCATTAGTTTCGCTCACTCTCGAAATCAAGCATTTTACAGCAGGTTGGAGCAGCCTGTATCTCAGCACAGGAATAAGGTAGGGAAGAATTCTAAGGATCATTTTGACTGCCTCCAGAAGTTAGATCAGATGGCAAATTGGATTTGGTGCTAGGTCTTTCCCTTTAGGTTTTACCCCAACAATGTTTTCATTAGTTTCGCTCACTCTCGAAATCAAGCATTTTACAGCAGGTTGGAGCAGCCTGTATCTCAGCACAGGAATAAGGTAGGGAAGAATTCTAAGGATCATTTTGGCTGCCTCCAGAAGTTAGATCAGATGGCAAATTGGATTTGGTGCTAGGTCTTTCCCTTTAGGTTTTTACCCCAACAATGGTTTTCATTAGTTTCGCTCACTCTCGAAATCAAGCATTTTACAGCAGGTTGGAGCAGCCTGTATCTCAGCACAGGAATAAGGTAGGGAAGAATTCTAAGGATCATTTTGACTGCCTCCAGAAGTTAGATCAGATGGCAAATTGGATTTGGTGCTAGGTCTTTCCCTTTAGGTTTTACCCCAACAATGTTTTCATTAGTTTCGCTCACTCTCGAAATCAAGCATTTTACAGCAGGTTGGAGCAGCCTGTATCTCAGCACAGGAATAAGGTAGGGAAGAATTCAAATACTCATTTTGACTGCCTCCAGAAGTTAGATCAGATGGCAAATTGGATTTGGTGCTAGGTCTTTCCCTTTAGGTTTTACCCCAACAATGTTTTCATTAGTTTCGCTCACTCTCGAAATCAAGCATTTTACAGCAGGTTGGAGCAGCCTGTATCTCAGCACAGGAATAAGGTAGGGAAGAATTCTAAGGATCATTTTGACTGCCTCCAGAAGTTAGATCAGATGGCAAATTGGATTTGGTGCTAGGTCTTTCCCTTTAGGTTTTACCCCAACAATGTTTTCATTAGTTTCGCTCACTCTCGAAATCAAGCATTTTACAGCAGGTTGGAGCAGCCTGTATCTCAGCACAGGAATAAGGTAGGGAAGAATTCTAAGGATCATTTTGACTGCCTCCAGAAGTTAGATCAGATGGCAAATTGGATTTGGTGCTAGGTCTTTCCCTTTAGGTTTTACCCCAACAATGTTTTCATTAGTTTCGCTCACTCTCGAAATCAAGCATTTTACAGCAGGTTGGAGCAGCCTGTATCTCAGCACAGGAATAAGGTAGGGAAGAATTCTAAGGATCATTTTGACTGCCTCCAGAAGTTAGATCAGATGGCAAATTGGATTTGGTGCTAGGTCTTTCCCTTTAGGTTTTACCCCAACAATGTTTTCATTAGTTTCGCTCACTCTCGAAATCAAGCATTTTACAGCAGGTTGGAGCAGCCTGTATCTCAGCACAGGAATAAGGTAGGGAAGAATTCTAAGGATCATTTTGACTGCCTCCAGAAGTTAGATCAGATGGCAAATTGGATTTGGTGCTAGGTCTTTCCCCTTTAGGTTTTACCCCCAACAATGTTTTCATTAGTTTCGCTCACTCTCGAAATCAAGCATTTTACAGCAGGTTGGAGCAGCCTGTATCTCAGCACAGGGAATAAGGTAGGGAAGAATTCTAAGGATCATTTTGACTGCCTCCAGAAGTTAGATCAGATGGCAAATTGGATTTGGTGCTAGGTCTTTCCCTTTAGGTTTTACCCCAACAATGTTTTCATTAGTTTCGCTCACTCTCGAAATCAAGCATTTTACAGCAGGTTGGAGCAGCCTGTATCTCAGCACAGGAATAAGGTAGGGAAGAATTCTAAGGATCATTTTGACTGCCTCCAGAAGTTAGATCAGATGGCAAATTGGATTTGGTGCTAGGTCTTTCCCTTTAGGTTTTACCCCAACAATGTTTTCATTAGTTTCGCTCACTCTCGAAATCAAGCATTTTACAGCAGGTTGGAGCAGCCTGTATCTCAGCACAGGAATAAGGTAGGGAAGAATTCTAAGGATCATTTTGACTGCCTCCAGAAGTTAGATCAGATGGCAAATTGGATTTGGTGCTAGGTCTTTCCCTTTAGGTTTTACCCCAACAATGTTTTCATTAGTTTCGCTCACTCTCGAAATCAAGCATTTTACAGCAGGTTGGAGCAGCCTGTATCTCAGCACAGGAATAAGGTAGGGAAGAATTCTAAGGATCATTTTGACTGCCTCCAGAAGTTAGATCAGATGGCAAATTGGATTTGGTGCTAGGTCTTTCCCTTTAGGTTTTACCCCAACAATGTTTTCATTAGTTTCGCTCACTCTCGAAATCAAGCATTTTACAGCAGGTTGGAGCAGCCTGTATCTCAGCACAGGAATAAGGTAGGGAAGAATTCTAAGGATCATTTTGACTGCCTCCAGAAGTTAGATCAGATGGCAAATTGGATTTGGTGCTAGGTCTTTCCCTTTAGGTTTTACCCCAACAATGTTTTCATTAGTTTCGCTCACTCTCGAAATCAAGCATTTTACAGCAGGTTGGAGCAGCCTGTATCTCAGCACAGGAATAAGGTAGGGAAGAATTCTAAGGATCATTTTGACTGCCTCCAGAAGTTAGATCAGATGGCAAATTGGATTTGGTGCTAGGTCTTTTCCCTTTAGGTTTTACCCCAACAATGTTTTCATTAGTTTCGCTCACTCTCGAAATCAAGCATTTTACAGCAGGTTGGAGCAGCCTGTATCTCAGCACAGGAATAAGGTAGGGAAGAATTCTAAGGATCATTTTGACTGCCTCCAGAAGTTAGATCAGATGGCAAATTGGATTTGGTGCTAGGTCTTTCCCTTTAGGTTTTACCCCAACAATGTTTTCATTAGTTTCGCTCACTCTCGAAATCAAGCATTTTACAGCAGGTTGGAGCAGCCTGTATCTCAGCACAGGAATAAGGTAGGGAAGAATTCTAAGGATCATTTTGACTGCCTCCAGAAGTTAGATCAGATGGCAAATTGGATTTGGTGCTAGGTCTTTCCCTTTAGGTTTTACCCCAACAATGTTTTCATTAGTTTCGCTCACTCTCGAAATCAAGCATTTTACAGCAGGTTGGAGCAGCCTGTATCTCAGCACAGGAATAAGGTAGGGAAGAATTCTAAGGATCATTTTGACTGCCTCCAGAAGTTAGATCAGATGGCAAATTGGATTTGGTGCTAGGTCTTTCCCTTTAGGTTTTACCCCCAACAATGTTTTCATTAGTTTCGCTCACTCTCGAAATCAAGCATTTTACAGCAGGTTGGAGCAGCCTGTATCTCAGCACAGGAATAAGGTAGGGAAGAATTCTAAGGATCATTTTGACTGCCTCCAGAAGTTAGATCAGATGGCAAATTGGATTTGGTGCTAGGTCTTTCCCTTTAGGTTTTACCCCAACAATGTTTTCATTAGTTTCGCTCACTCTCGAAATCAAGCATTTTACAGCAGGTTGGAGCAGCCTGTATCTCAGCACAGGAATAAGGTAGGGAAGAATTCTAAGGATCATTTTGACTGCCTCCAGAAGTTAGATCAGATGGCAAATTGGATTTGGTGCTAGGTCTTTCCCTTTAGGTTTTACCCCAACAATGTTTTCATTAGTTTCGCTCACTCTCGAAATCAAGCATTTTACAGCAGGTTGGAGCAGCCTGTATCTCAGCACAGGAATAAGGTAGGGAAGAATTCTAAGGATCATTTTGACTGCCTCCAGAAGTTAGATCAGATGGCAAATTGGATTTGGTGCTAGGTCTTTCCCTTTAGGTTTTACCCCAACAATGTTTTCATTAGTTTCGCTCACTCTCGAAATCAAGCATTTTACAGCAGGTTGGAGCAGCCTGTATCTCAGCACAGGAATAAGGTAGGGAAGAATTCTAAGGATCATTTTGACTGCCTCCAGAAGTTAGATCAGATGGCAAATTGGATTTGGTGCTAGGTCTTTCCCTTTAGGTTTTACCCCAACAATGTTTTCATTAGTTTCGCTCACTCTCGAAATCAAGCATTTTACAGCAGGTTGGAGCAGCCTGTATCTCAGCACAGGAATAAGGTAGGGAAGAATTCTAAGGATCATTTTGACTGCCTCCAGAAGTTAGATCAGATGGCAAATTGGATTTGGTGCTAGGTCTTTCCCTTTAGGTTTTACCCCAACAATGTTTTCATTAGTTTCGCTCACTCTTGAAATCAAGCATTTTACAGCAGGTTGGAGCAGCCTGTATCTCAGCACAGGAATAAGGTAGGGAAGAATTCTAAGGATCATTTTGACTGCCTCCAGAAGTTAGATCAGATGGCAAATTGGATTTGGTGCTAGGTCTTTCCCTTTAGGTTTTACCCCAACAATGTTTTCATTAGTTTCGCTCACTCTCGAAATCAAGCATTTTACAGCAGGTTGGAGCAGCCTGTATCTCAGCACAGGAATAAGGTAGGGAAGAATTCTAAGGATCATTTTGACTGCCTCCAGAAGTTAGATCAGATGGCAAATTGGATTTGGTGCTAGGTCTTTCCCTTTAGGTTTTACCCCAACAATGTTTTCATTAGTTTCGCTCACTCTCGAAATCAAGCATTTTACAGCAGGTTGGAGCAGCCTGTATCTCAGCACAGGAATAAGGTAGGGAAGAATTCTAAGGATCATTTTGACTGCCTCCAGAAGTTAGATCAGATGGCAAATTGGATTTGGTGCTAGGTCTTTCCCTTTAGGTTTTACCCCAACAATGTTTTCATTAGTTTCGCTCACTCTCGAAATCAAGCATTTTACAGCAGGTTGGAGCAGCCTGTATCTCAGCACAGGAATAAGGTAGGGAAGAATTCTAAGGATCATTTTGACTGCCTCCAGAAGTTAGATCAGATGGCAAATTGGATTTGGTGCTAGGTCTTTCCCTTTAGGTTTTACCCCAACAATGTTTTCATTAGTTTCGCTCACTCTCGAAATCAAGCATTTTACAGCAGGTTGGAGCAGCCTGTATCTCAGCACAGGAATAAGGTAGGGAAGAATTCAAATACTCATTTTGACTGCCTCCAGAAGTTAGATCAGATGGCAAATTGGATTTGGTGCTAGGTCTTTCCCTTTAGGTTTTACCCCAACAATGTTTTCATTAGTTTCGCTCACTCTCGAAATCAAGCATTTTACAGCAGGTTGGAGCAGCCTGTATCTCAGCACAGGAATAAGGTAGGGAAGAATTCTAAGGATCATTTTGACTGCCTCCAGAAGTTAGATCAGATGGCAAATTGGATTTGGTGCTAGGTCTTTCCCTTTAGGTTTTACCCCAACAATGTTTTCATTAGTTTCGCTCACTCTCGAAATCAAGCATTTTACAGCAGGTTGGAGCAGCCTGTATCTCAGCACAGGAATAAGGTAGGGAAGAATTCTAAGGATCATTTTGACTGCCTCCAGAAGTTAGATCAGATGGCAAATTGGATTTGGTGCTAGGTCTTTCCCTTTAGGTTTTACCCCAACAATGTTTTCATTAGTTTCGCTCACTCTCGAAATCAAGCATTTTACAGCAGGTTGGAGCAGCCTGTATCTCAGCACAGGAATAAGGTAGGGAAGAATTCAAATACTCATTTTGACTGCCTCCAGAAGTTAGATCAGATGGCAAATTGGATTTGGTGCTAGGTCTTTCCCTTTAGGTTTTACCCCAACAATGTTTTCATTAGTTTCGCTCACTCTCGAAATCAAGCATTTTACAGCAGGTTGGAGCAGCCTGTATCTCAGCACAGGAATAAGGTAGGGAAGAATTCTAAGGATCATTTTGGCTGCCTCCAGAAGTTAGATCAGATGGCAAATTGGATTTGGTGCTAGGTCTTTCCCTTTAGGTTTTACCCCAACAATGTTTTCATTAGTTTCGCTCACTCTCGAAATCAAGCATTTTACAGCAGGTTGGAGCAGCCTGTATCTCAGCACAGGAATAAGGTAGGGAAGAATTCTAAGGATCATTTTGACTGCCTCCAGAAGTTAGATCAGATGGCAAATTGGATTTGGTGCTAGGTCTTTCCCTTTAGGTTTTACCCCAACAATGTTTTCATTAGTTTCGCTCACTCTCGAAATCAAGCATTTTACAGCAGGTTGGAGCAGCCTGTATCTCAGCACAGGAATAAGGTAGGGAAGAATTCAAATACTCATTTTGACTGCCTCCAGAAGTTAGATCAGATGGCAAATTGGATTTGGTGCTAGGTCTTTCCCTTTAGGTTTTACCCCAACAATGTTTTCATTAGTTTCGCTCACTCTCGAAATCAAGCATTTTACAGCAGGTTGGAGCAGCCTGTATCTCAGCACAGGAATAAGGTAGGGAAGAATTCTAAGGATCATTTTGACTGCCTCCAGAAGTTAGATCAGATGGCAAATTGGATTTGGTGCTAGGTCTTTCCCTTTAGGTTTTACCCCAACAATGTTTTCATTAGTTTCGCTCACTCTCGAAATCAAGCATTTTACAGCAGGTTGGAGCAGCCTGTATCTCAGCACAGGAATAAGGTAGGGAAGAATTCTAAGGATCATTTTGACTGCCTCCAGAAGTTAGATCAGATGGCAAATTGGATTTGGTGCTAGGTCTTTCCCTTTAGGTTTTACCCCAACAATGTTTTCATTAGTTTCGCTCACTCTCGAAATCAAGCATTTTACAGCAGGTTGGAGCAGCCTGTATCTCAGCACAGGAATAAGGTAGGGAAGAATTCTAAGGATCATTTTGACTGCCTCCAGAAGTTAGATCAGATGGCAAATTGGATTTGGTGCTAGGTCTTTCCCTTTAGGTTTTACCCCAACAATGTTTTCATTAGATTCGCTCACTCTCGAAATCAAGCATTTTACAGCAGGTTGGAGCAGCCTGTATCTCAGCACAGGAATAAGGTAGGGAAGAATTCAAATACTCATTTTGACTGCCTCCAGAAGTTAGATCAGATGGCAAATTGGATTTGGTGCTAGGTCTTTCCCTTTAGGTTTTACCCCAACAATGTTTTCATTAGTTTCGCTCACTCTCGAAATCAAGCATTTTACAGCAGGTTGGAGCAGCCTGTATCTCAGCACAGGAATAAGGTAGGGAAGAATTCTAAGGATCATTTTGACTGCCTCCAGAAGTTAGATCAGATGGCAAATTGGATTTGGTGCTAGGTCTTTCCCTTTAGGTTTTACCCCAACAATGTTTTCATTAGTTTCGCTCACTCTCGAAATCAAGCATTTTACAGCAGGTTGGAGCAGCCTGTATCTCAGCACAGGAATAAGGTAGGGAAGAATTCTAAGGATCATTTTGACTGCCTCCAGAAGTTAGATCAGATGGCAAATTGGATTTGGTGCTAGGTCTTTCCCTTTAGGTTTTACCCCAACAATGTTTTCATTAGTTTCGCTCACTCTCGAAATCAAGCATTTTACAGCAGGTTGGAGCAGCCTGTATCTCAGCACAGGAATAAGGTAGGGAAGAATTCTAAGGATCATTTTGACTGCCTCCAGAAGTTAGATCAGATGGCAAATTGGATTTGGTGCTAGGTCTTTCCCTTTAGGTTTTACCCCAACAATGTTTTCATTAGTTTCGCTCACTCTCGAAATCAAGCATTTTACAGCAGGTTGGAGCAGCCTGTATCTCAGCACAGGAATAAGGTAGGGAAGAATTCTAAGGATCATTTTGACTGCCTCCAGAAGTTAGATCAGATGGCAAATTGGATTTGGTGCTAGGTCTTTCCCTTTAGGTTTTACCCCAACAATGTTTTCATTAGTTTCGCTCACTCTCGAAATCAAGCATTTTACAGCAGGTTGGAGCAGCCTGTATCTCAGCACAGGAATAAGGTAGGGAAGAATTCTAAGGATCATTTTGACTGCCTCCAGAAGTTAGATCAGATGGCAAATTGGATTTGGTGCTAGGTCTTTCCCTTTAGGTTTTACCCCAACAATGTTTTCATTAGTTTCGCTCACTCTCGAAATCAAGCATTTTACAGCAGGTTGGAGCAGCCTGTATCTCAGCACAGGAATAAGGTAGGGAAGAATTCTAAGGATCATTTTGACTGCCTCCAGAAGTTAGATCAGATGGCAAATTGGATTTGGTGCTAGGTCTTTCCCTTTAGGTTTTACCCCAACAATGTTTTCATTAGTTTCGCTCACTCTCGAAATCAAGCATTTTACAGCAGGTTGGAGCAGCCTGTATCTCAGCACAGGAATAAGGTAGGGAAGAATTCTAAGGATCATTTTGACTGCCTCCAGAAGTTAGATCAGATGGCAAATTGGATTTGGTGCTAGGTCTTTCCCTTTAGGTTTTACCCCAACAATGTTTTCATTAGTTTCGCTCACTCTCGAAATCAAGCATTTTACAGCAGGTTGGAGCAGCCTGTATCTCAGCACAGGAATAAGGTAGGGAAGAATTCTAAGGATCATTTTGACTGCCTCCAGAAGTTAGATCAGATGGCAAATTGGATTTGGTGCTAGGTCTTTCCCTTTAGGTTTTACCCCAACAATGTTTTCATTAGTTTCGCTCACTCTCGAAATCAAGCATTTTACAGCAGGTTGGAGCAGCCTGTATCTCAGCACAGGAATAAGGTAGGGAAGAATTCTAAGGATCATTTTGACTGCCTCCAGAAGTTAGATCAGATGGCAAATTGGATTTGGTGCTAGGTCTTTCCCTTTAGGTTTTACCCCAACAATGTTTTCATTAGTTTCGCTCACTCTCGAAATCAAGCATTTTACAGCAGGTTGGAGCAGCCTGTATCTCAGCACAGGAATAAGGTAGGGAAGAATTCTAAGGATCATTTTGGCTGCCTCCAGAAGTTAGATCAGATGGCAAATTGGATTTGGTGCTAGGTCTTTCCCTTTAGGTTTTACCCCAACAATGTTTTCATTAGTTTCGCTCACTCTCGAAATCAAGCATTTTACAGCAGGTTGGAGCAGCCTGTATCTCAGCACAGGAATAAGGTAGGGAAGAATTCTAAGGATCATTTCGACTGCCTCCAGAAGTTAGATCAGATGGCAAATTGGATTTGGTGCTAGGTCTTTCCCTTTAGGTTTTACCCCAACAATGTTTTCATTAGTTTCGCTCACTCTCGAAATCAAGCATTTTACAGCAGGTTGGAGCAGCCTGTATCTCAGCACAGGAATAAGGTAGGGAAGAATTCTAAGGATCATTTTGACTGCCTCCAGAAGTTAGATCAGATGGCAAATTGGATTTGGTGCTAGGTCTTTCCCTTTAGGTTTTACCCCAACAATGTTTTCATTAGTTTCGCTCACTCTCGAAATCAAGCATTTTACAGCAGGTTGGAGCAGCCTGTATCTCAGCACAGGAATAAGGTAGGGAAGAATTCAAATACTCATTTTGACTGCCTCCAGAAGTTAGATCAGATGGCAAATTGGATTTGGTGCTAGGTCTTTCCCTTTAGGTTTTACCCCAACAATGTTTTCATTAGTTTCGCTCACTCTCGAAATCAAGCATTTTACAGCAGGTTGGAGCAGCCTGTATCTCAGCACAGGAATAAGGTAGGGAAGAATTCTAAGGCTCATTTTGACTGCCTCCAGAAGTTAGATCAGATGGCAAATTGGATTTGGTGCTAGGTCTTTCCCTTTAGGTTTTACCCCAACAATGTTTTCATTAGTTTCGCTCACTCTCGAAATCAAGCATTTTACAGCAGGTTGGAGCAGCCTGTATCTCAGCACAGGAATAAGGTAGGGAAGAATTCTAAGGATCATTTTGACTGCCTCCAGAAGTTAGATCAGATGGCAAATTGGATTTGGTGCTAGGTCTTTCCCTTTAGGTTTTACCCCAACAATGTTTTCATTAGTTTCGCTCACTCTCGAAATCAAGCATTTTACAGCAGGTTGGAGCAGCCTGTATCTCAGCACAGGAATAAGGTAGGGAAGAATTCTAAGGATCATTTTGACTGCCTCCAGAAGTTAGATCAGATGGCAAATTGGATTTGGTGCTAGGTCTTTCCCTTTAGGTTTTACCCCAACAATGTTTTCATTAGTTTCGCTCACTCTCGAAATCAAGCATTTTACAGCAGGTTGGAGCAGCCTGTATCTCAGCACAGGAATAAGGTAGGGAAGAATTCTAAGGCTCATTTTGACTGCCTCCAGAAGTTAGATCAGATGGCAAATTGGATTTGGTGCTAGGTCTTTCCCTTTAGGTTTTACCCCAACAATGTTTTCATTAGTTTCGCTCACTCTCGAAATCAAGCATTTTACAGCAGGTTGGAGCAGCCTGTATCTCAGCACAGGAATAAGGTAGGGAAGAATTCTAAGGATCATTTTGACTGCCTCCAGAAGTTAGATCAGATGGCAAATTGGATTTGGTGCTAGGTCTTTCCCTTTAGGTTTTACCCCAACAATGTTTTCATTAGTTTCGCTCACTCTCGAAATCAAGCATTTTACAGCAGGTTGGAGCAGCCTGTATCTCAGCACAGGAATAAGGTAGGGAAGAATTCTAAGGATCATTTTGACTGCCTCCAGAAGTTAGATCAGATGGCAAATTGGATTTGGTGCTAGGTCTTTCCCTTTAGGTTTTACCCCAACAATGTTTTCATTAGTTTCGCTCACTCTCGAAATCAAGCATTTTACAGCAGGTTGGAGCAGCCTGTATCTCAGCACAGGAATAAGGTAGGGAAGAATTCTAAGGATCATTTTGACTGCCTCCAGAAGTTAGATCAGATGGCAAATTGGATTTGGTGCTAGGTCTTTCCCTTTAGGTTTTACCCCAACAATGTTTTCATTAGTTTCGCTCACTCTCGAAATCAAGCATTTTACAGCAGGTTGGAGCAGCCTGTATCTCAGCACAGGAATAAGGTAGGGAAGAATTCTAAGGATCATTTTGGCTGCCTCCAGAAGTTAGATCAGATGGCAAATTGGATTTGGTGCTAGGTCTTTCCCTTTAGGTTTTACCCCAACAATGTTTTCATTAGTTTCGCTCACTCTCGAAATCAAGCATTTTACAGCAGGTTGGAGCAGCCTGTATCTCAGCACAGGAATAAGGTAGGGAAGAATTCTAAGGATCATTTTGACTGCCTCCAGAAGTTAGATCAGATGGCAAATTGGATTTGGTGCTAGGTCTTTCCCTTTAGGTTTTACCCCAACAATGTTTTCATTAGTTTCGCTCACTCTCGAAATCAAGCATTTTACAGCAGGTTGGAGCAGCCTGTATCTCAGCACAGGAATAAGGTAGGGAAGAATTCTAAGGATCATTTTGACTGCCTCCAGAAGTTAGATCAGATGGCAAATTGGATTTGGTGCTAGGTCTTTCCCTTTAGGTTTTACCCCAACAATGTTTTCATTAGTTTCGCTCACTCTCGAAATCAAGCATTTTACAGCAGGTTGGAGCAGCCTGTATCTCAGCACAGGAATAAGGTAGGGAAGAATTCTAAGGATCATTTTGACTGCCTCCAGAAGTTAGATCAGATGGCAAATTGGATTTGGTGCTAGGTCTTTCCCTTTAGGTTTTACCCCAACAATGTTTTCATTAGTTTCGCTCACTCTCGAAATCAAGCATTTTACAGCAGGTTGGAGCAGCCTGTATCTCAGCACAGGAATAAGGTAGGGAAGAATTCTAAGGATCATTTTGACTGCCTCCAGAAGTTAGATCAGATGGCAAATTGGATTTGGTGCTAGGTCTTTCCCTTTAGGTTTTACCCCAACAATGTTTTCATTAGTTTCGCTCACTCTCGAAATCAAGCATTTTACAGCAGGTTGGAGCAGCCTGTATCTCAGCACAGGAATAAGGTAGGGAAGAATTCTAAGGATCATTTTGACTGCCTCCAGAAGTTAGATCAGATGGCAAATTGGATTTGGTGCTAGGTCTTTCCCTTTAGGTTTTACCCCAACAATGTTTTCATTAGATTCGCTCACTCTCGAAATCAAGCATTTTACAGCAGGTTGGAGCAGCCTGTATCTCAGCACAGGAATAAGGTAGGGAAGAATTCTAAGGATCATTTTGACTGCCTCCAGAAGTTAGATCAGATGGCAAATTGGATTTGGTGCTAGGTCTTTCCCTTTAGGTTTTACCCCAACAATGTTTTCATTAGTTTCGCTCACTCTCGAAATCAAGCATTTTACAGCAGGTTGGAGCAGCCTGTATCTCAGCACAGGAATAAGGTAGGGAAGAATTCTAAGGATCATTTTGACTGCCTCCAGAAGTTAGATCAGATGGCAAATTGGATTTGGTGCTAGGTCTTTCCCTTTAGGTTTTACCCCAACAATGTTTTCATTAGTTTCGCTCACTCTCGAAATCAAGCATTTTACAGCAGGTTGGAGCAGCCTGTATCTCAGCACAGGAATAAGGTAGGGAAGAATTCTAAGGATCATTTTGACTGCCTCCAGAAGTTAGATCAGATGGCAAATTGGATTTGGTGCTAGGTCTTTCCCTTTAGGTTTTACCCCAACAATGTTTTCATTAGTTTCGCTCACTCTCGAAATCAAGCATTTTACAGCAGGTTGGAGCAGCCTGTATCTCAGCACAGGAATAAGGTAGGGAAGAATTCTAAGGATCATTTCGACTGCCTCCAGAAGTTAGATCAGATGGCAAATTGGATTTGGTGCTAGGTCTTTCCCTTTAGGTTTTACCCCAACAATGTTTTCATTAGTTTCGCTCACTCTCGAAATCAAGCATTTTACAGCAGGTTGGAGCAGCCTGTATCTCAGCACAGGAATAAGGTAGGGAAGAATTCTAAGGATCATTTTGACTGCCTCCAGAAGTTAGATCAGATGGCAAATTGGATTTGGTGCTAGGTCTTTCCCTTTAGGTTTTACCCCAACAATGTTTTCATTAGTTTCGCTCACTCTCGAAATCAAGCATTTTACAGCAGGTTGGAGCAGCCTGTATCTCAGCACAGGAATAAGGTAGGGAAGAATTCAAATACTCATTTTGACTGCCTCCAGAAGTTAGATCAGATGGCAAATTGGATTTGGTGCTAGGTCTTTCCCTTTAGGTTTTACCCCAACAATGTTTTCATTAGTTTCGCTCACTCTCGAAATCAAGCATTTTACAGCAGGTTGGAGCAGCCTGTATCTCAGCACAGGAATAAGGTAGGGAAGAATTCTAAGGATCATTTTGACTGCCTCCAGAAGTTAGATCAGATGGCAAATTGGATTTGGTGCTAGGTCTTTCCCTTTAGGTTTTACCCCAACAATGTTTTCATTAGTTTCGCTCACTCTCGAAATCAAGCATTTTACAGCAGGTTGGAGCAGCCTGTATCTCAGCACAGGAATAAGGTAGGGAAGAATTCTAAGGATCATTTTGACTGCCTCCAGAAGTTAGATCAGATGGCAAATTGGATTTGGTGCTAGGTCTTTCCCTTTAGGTTTTACCCCAACAATGTTTTCATTAGTTTCGCTCACTCTCGAAATCAAGCATTTTACAGCAGGTTGGAGCAGCCTGTATCTCAGCACAGGAATAAGGTAGGGAAGAATTCTAAGGATCATTTTGACTGCCTCCAGAAGTTAGATCAGATGGCAAATTGGATTTGGTGCTAGGTCTTTCCCTTTAGGTTTTACCCCAACAATGTTTTCATTAGTTTCGCTCACTCTCGAAATCAAGCATTTTACAGCAGGTTGGAGCAGCCTGTATCTCAGCACAGGAATAAGGTAGGGAAGAATTCTAAGGATCATTTTGACTGCCTCCAGAAGTTAGATCAGATGGCAAATTGGATTTGGTGCTAGGTCTTTCCCTTTAGGTTTTACCCCAACAATGTTTTCATTAGTTTCGCTCACTCTCGAAATCAAGCATTTTACAGCAGGTTGGAGCAGCCTGTATCTCAGCACAGGAATAAGGTAGGGAAGAATTCTAAGGATCATTTTGACTGCCTCCAGAAGTTAGATCAGATGGCAAATTGGATTTGGTGCTAGGTCTTTCCCTTTAGGTTTTACCCCAACAATGTTTTCATTAGTTTCGCTCACTCTCGAAATCAAGCATTTTACAGCAGGTTGGAGCAGCCTGTATCTCAGCACAGGAATAAGGTAGGGAAGAATTCTAAGGATCATTTTGACTGCCTCCAGAAGTTAGATCAGATGGCAAATTGGATTTGGTGCTAGGTCTTTCCCTTTAGGTTTTACCCCAACAATGTTTTCATTAGTTTCGCTCACTCTCGAAATCAAGCATTTTACAGCAGGTTGGAGCAGCCTGTATCTCAGCACAGGAATAAGGTAGGGAAGAATTCTAAGGATCATTTTGACTGCCTCCAGAAGTTAGATCAGATGGCAAATTGGATTTGGTGCTAGGTCTTTCCCTTTAGGTTTTACCCCAACAATGTTTTCATTAGTTTCGCTCACTCTCGAAATCAAGCATTTTACAGCAGGTTGGAGCAGCCTGTATCTCAGCACAGGAATAAGGTAGGGAAGAATTCTAAGGATCATTTTGACTGCCTCCAGAAGTTAGATCAGATGGCAAATTGGATTTGGTGCTAGGTCTTTCCCTTTAGGTTTTACCCCAACAATGTTTTCATTAGTTTCGCTCACTCTCGAAATCAAGCATTTTACAGCAGGTTGGAGCAGCCTGTATCTCAGCACAGGAATAAGGTAGGGAAGAATTCTAAGGATCATTTTGACTGCCTCCAGAAGTTAGATCAGATGGCAAATTGGATTTGGTGCTAGGTCTTTCCCTTTAGGTTTTACCCCAACAATGTTTTCATTAGTTTCGCTCACTCTCGAAATCAAGCATTTTACAGCAGGTTGGAGCAGCCTGTATCTCAGCACAGGAATAAGGTAGGGAAGAATTCTAAGGATCATTTTGACTGCCTCCAGAAGTTAGATCAGATGGCAAATTGGATTTGGTGCTAGGTCTTTCCCTTTAGGTTTTACCCCAACAATGTTTTCATTAGTTTCGCTCACTCTCGAAATCAAGCATTTTACAGCAGGTTGGAGCAGCCTGTATCTCAGCACAGGAATAAGGTAGGGAAGAATTCTAAGGATCATTTTGACTGCCTCCAGAAGTTAGATCAGATGGCAAATTGGATTTGGTGCTAGGTCTTTCCCTTTAGGTTTTACCCCAACAATGTTTTCATTAGTTTCGCTCACTCTCGAAATCAAGCATTTTACAGCAGGTTGGAGCAGCCTGTATCTCAGCACAGGAATAAGGTAGGGAAGAATTCAAATACTCATTTTGACTGCCTCCAGAAGTTAGATCAGATGGCAAATTGGATTTGGTGCTAGGTCTTTCCCTTTAGGTTTTACCCCAACAATGTTTTCATTAGTTTTGCTCACTCTCGAAATCAAGCATTTTACAGCAGGTTGGAGCAGCCTGTATCTCAGCACAGGAATAAGGTAGGGAAGAATTCTAAGGATCATTTTGACTGCCTCCAGAAGTTAGATCAGATGGCAAATTGGATTTGGTGCTAGGTCTTTCCCTTTAGGTTTTACCCCAACAATGTTTTCATTAGTTTCGCTCACTCTCGAAATCAAGCATTTTACAGCAGGTTGGAGCAGCCTGTATCTCAGCACAGGAATAAGGTAGGGAAGAATTCTAAGGATCATTTTGACTGCCTCCAGAAGTTAGATCAGATGGCAAATTGGATTTGGTGCTAGGTCTTTCCCTTTAGGTTTTACCCCAACAATGTTTTCATTAGTTTCGCTCACTCTCGAAATCAAGCATTTTACAGCAGGTTGGAGCAGCCTGTATCTCAGCACAGGAATAAGGTAGGGAAGAATTCTAAGGATCATTTTGACTGCCTCCAGAAGTTAGATCAGATGGCAAATTGGATTTGGTGCTAGGTCTTTCCCTTTAGGTTTTACCCCAACAATGTTTTCATTAGTTTCGCTCACTCTCGAAATCAAGCATTTTACAGCAGGTTGGAGCAGCCTGTATCTCAGCACAGGAATAAGGTAGGGAAGAATTCTAAGGATCATTTTGACTGCCTCCAGAAGTTAGATCAGATGGCAAATTGGATTTGGTGCTAGGTCTTTCCCTTTAGGTTTTACCCCAACAATGTTTTCATTAGTTTCGCTCACTCTCGAAATCAAGCATTTTACAGCAGGTTGGAGCAGCCTGTATCTCAGCACAGGAATAAGGTAGGGAAGAATTCAAATACTCATTTTGACTGCCTCCAGAAGTTAGATCAGATGGCAAATTGGATTTGGTGCTAGGTCTTTCCCTTTAGGTTTTACCCCAACAATGTTTTCATTAGTTTCGCTCACTCTCGAAATCAAGCATTTTACAGCAGGTTGGAGCAGCCTGTATCTCAGCACAGGAATAAGGTAGGGAAGAATTCTAAGGATCATTTTGACTGCCTCCAGAAGTTAGATTAGATGGCAAATTGGATTTGGTGCTAGGTCTTTCCCTTTAGGTTTTACCCCAACAATGTTTTCATTAGTTTCGCTCACTCTCGAAATCAAGCATTTTACAGCAGGTTGGAGCAGCCTGTATCTCAGCACAGGAATAAGGTAGGGAAGAATTCTAAGGATCATTTTGACTGCCTCCAGAAGTTAGATCAGATGGCAAATTGGATTTGGTGCTAGGTCTTTCCCTTTAGGTTTTACCCCAACAATGTTTTCATTAGTTTCGCTCACTCTCGAAATCAAGCATTTTACAGCAGGTTGGAGCAGCCTGTATCTCAGCACAGGAATAAGGTAGGGAAGAATTCTAAGGATCATTTTGACTGCCTCCAGAAGTTAGATCAGATGGCAAATTGGATTTGGTGCTAGGTCTTTCCCTTTAGGTTTTACCCCAACAATGTTTTCATTAGTTTCGCTCACTCTCGAAATCAAGCATTTTACAGCAGGTTGGAGCAGCCTGTATCTCAGCACAGGAATAAGGTAGGGAAGAATTCTAAGGATCATTTTGACTGCCTCCAGAAGTTAGATCAGATGGCAAATTGGATTTGGTGCTAGGTCTTTCCCTTTAGGTTTTACCCCAACAATGTTTTCATTAGTTTCGCTCACTCTCGAAATCAAGCATTTTACAGCAGGTTGGAGCAGCCTGTATCTCAGCACAGGAATAAGGTAGGGAAGAATTCTAAGGATCATTTTGACTGCCTCCAGAAGTTAGATCAGATGGCAAATTGGATTTGGTGCTAGGTCTTTCCCTTTAGGTTTTACCCCAACAATGTTTTCATTAGTTTCGCTCACTCTCGAAATCAAGCATTTTACAGCAGGTTGGAGCAGCCTGTATCTCAGCGCAGGTATAAGGTAGGGAAGAATTCTAAGGATCATTTTGACTGCCTCCAGAAGTTAGATCAGATGGCAAATTGGATTTGGTGCTAGGTCTTTCCCTTTAGGTTTTACCCCAACAATGTTTTCATTAGTTTCGCTCACTCTCGAAATCAAGCATTTTACAGCAGGTTGGAGCAGCCTGTATCTCAGCACAGGAATAAGGTAGGGAAGAATTCTAAGGATCATTTTGACTGCCTCCAGAAGTTAGATCAGATGGCAAATTGGATTTGGTGCTAGGTCTTTCCCTTTAGGTTTTACCCCAACAATGTTTTCATTAGTTTCGCTCACTCTCGAAATCAAGCATTTTACAGCAGGTTGGAGCAGCCTGTATCTCAGCACAGGAATAAGGTAGGGAAGAATTCTAAGGATCATTTTGACTGCCTCCAGAAGTTAGATCAGATGGCAAATTGGATTTGGTGCTAGGTCTTTCCCTTTAGGTTTTACCCCAACAATGTTTTCATTAGTTTCGCTCACTCTCGAAATCAAGCATTTTACAGCAGGTTGGAGCAGCCTGTATCTCAGCACAGGAATAAGGTAGGGAAGAATTCTAAGGATCATTTTGACTGCCTCCAGAAGTTAGATCAGATGGCAAATTGGATTTGGTGCTAGGTCTTTCCCTTTAGGTTTTACCCCAACAATGTTTTCATTAGTTTCGCTCACTCTCGAAATCAAGCATTTTACAGCAGGTTGGAGCAGCCTGTATCTCAGCACAGGAATAAGGTAGGGAAGAATTCTAAGGATCATTTTGACTGCCTCCAGAAGTTAGATCAGATGGCAAATTGGATTTGGTGCTAGGTCTTTCCCTTTAGGTTTTACCCCAACAATGTTTTCATTAGTTTCGCTCACTCTCGAAATCAAGCATTTTACAGCAGGTTGGAGCAGCCTGTATCTCAGCACAGGAATAAGGTAGGGAAGAATTCTAAGGATCATTTTGACTGCCTCCAGAAGTTAGATCAGATGGCAAATTGGATTTGGTGCTAGGTCTTTCCCTTTAGGTTTTACCCCAACAATGTTTTCATTAGTTTCGCTCACTCTCGAAATCAAGCATTTTACAGCAGGTTGGAGCAGCCTGTATCTCAGCACAGGAATAAGGTAGGGAAGAGTTCTACGGATCATTTTGGCTGCCTCCAGAAGTTAGATCAGATGGCAAATTGGATTTGGTGCTAGGTCTTTCCCTTTAGGTTTTACCCCAACAATGTTTTCATTAGTTTCGCTCACTCTCGAAATCAAGCATTTTACAGCAGGTTGGAGCAGCCTGTATCTCAGCACAGGAATAAGGTAGGGAAGAATTCTAAGGATCATTTCGACTGCCTCCAGAAGTTAGATCAGATGGCAAATTGGATTTGGTGCTAGGTCTTTCCCTTTAGGTTTTACCCCAACAATGTTTTCATTAGTTTCGCTCACTCTCGAAATCAAGCATTTTACAGCAGGTTGGAGCAGCCTGTATCTCAGCACAGGAATAAGGTAGGGAAGAATTCTAAGGATCATTTTGACTGCCTCCAGAAGTTAGATCAGATGGCAAATTGGATTTGGTGCTAGGTCTTTCCCTTTAGGTTTTACCCCAACAATGTTTTCATTAGTTTCGCTCACTCTCGAAATCAAGCATTTTACAGCAGGTTGGAGCAGCCTGTATCTCAGCACAGGAATAAGGTAGGGAAGAATTCTAAGGATCATTTCGACTGCCTCCAGAAGTTAGATCAGATGGCAAATTGGATTTGGTGCTAGGTCTTTCCCTTTAGGTTTTACCCCAACAATGTTTTCATTAGTTTCGCTCACTCTCGAAATCAAGCATTTTACAGCAGGTTGGAGCAGCCTGTATCTCAGCACAGGAATAAGGTAGGGAAGAATTCTAAGGATCATTTTGACTGCCTCCAGAAGTTAGATCAGATGGCAAATTGGATTTGGTGCTAGGTCTTTCCCTTTAGGTTTTACCCCAACAATGTTTTCATTAGTTTCGCTCACTCTCGAAATCAAGCATTTTACAGCAGGTTGGAGCAGCCTGTATCTCAGCACAGGAATAAGGTAGGGAAGAATTCTAAGGATCATTTTGACTGCCTCCAGAAGTTAGATCAGATGGCAAATTGGATTTGGTGCTAGGTCTTTCCCTTTAGGTTTTACCCCAACAATGTTTTCATTAGTTTCGCTCACTCTCGAAATCAAGCATTTTACAGCAGGTTGGAGCAGCCTGTATCTCAGCACAGGAATAAGGTAGGGAAGAATTCTAAGGATCATTTTGACTGCCTCCAGAAGTTAGATCAGATGGCAAATTGGATTTGGTGCTAGGTCTTTCCCTTTAGGTTTTACCCCAACAATGTTTTCATTAGTTTCGCTCACTCTCGAAATCAAGCATTTTACAGCAGGTTGGAGCAGCCTGTATCTCAGCACAGGAATAAGGTAGGGAAGAATTCTAAGGATCATTTTGACTGCCTCCAGAAGTTAGATCAGATGGCAAATTGGATTTGGTGCTAGGTCTTTCCCTTTAGGTTTTACCCCAACAATGTTTTCATTAGTTTCGCTCACTCTCGAAATCAAGCATTTTACAGCAGGTTGGAGCAGCCTGTATCTCAGCACAGGAATAAGGTAGGGAAGAATTCTAAGGATCATTTTGACTGCCTCCAGAAGTTAGATCAGATGGCAAATTGGATTTGGTGCTAGGTCTTTCCCTTTAGGTTTTACCCCAACAATGTTTTCATTAGTTTCGCTCACTCTCGAAATCAAGCATTTTACAGCAGGTTGGAGCAGCCTGTATCTCAGCACAGGAATAAGGTAGGGAAGAATTCTAAGGATCATTTTGACTGCCTCCAGAAGTTAGATCAGATGGCAAATTGGATTTGGTGCTAGGTCTTTCCCTTTAGGTTTTACCCCAACAATGTTTTCATTAGTTTCGCTCACTCTCGAAATCAAGCATTTTACAGCAGGTTGGAGCAGCCTGTATCTCAGCACAGGAGTAAGGTAGGGAAGAATTCTAAGGATCATTTTGACTGCCTCCAGAAGTTAGATCAGATGGCAAATTGGATTTGGTGCTAGGTCTTTCCCTTTAGGTTTTACCCCAACAATGTTTTCATTAGTTTCGCTCACTCTCGAAATCAAGCATTTTACAGCAGGTTGGAGCAGCCTGTATCTCAGCACAGGAATAAGGTAGGGAAGAATTCTAAGGATCATTTTGACTGCCTCCAGAAGTTAGATCAGATGGCAAATTGGATTTGGTGCTAGGTCTTTCCCTTTAGGTTTTACCCCAACAATGTTTTCATTAGTTTCGCTCACTCTCGAAATCAAGCATTTTACAGCAGGTTGGAGCAGCCTGTATCTCAGCACAGGAATAAGGTAGGGAAGAATTCTAAGGATCATTTTGACTGCCTCCAGAAGTTAGATCAGATGGCAAATTGGATTTGGTGCTAGGTCTTTCCCTTTAGGTTTTACCCCAACAATGTTTTCATTAGTTTCGCTCACTCTCGAAATCAAGCATTTTACAGCAGGTTGGAGCAGCCTGTATCTCAGCACAGGAATAAGGTAGGGAAGAATTCTAAGGATCATTTTGACTGCCTCCAGAAGTTAGATCAGATGGCAAATTGGATTTGGTGCTAGGTCTTTCCCTTTAGGTTTTACCCCAACAATGTTTTCATTAGTTTCGCTCACTCTCGAAATCAAGCATTTTACAGCAGGTTGGAGCAGCCTGTATCTCAGCACAGGAATAAGGTAGGGAAGAATTCTAAGGATCATTTTGACTGCCTCCAGAAGTTAGATCAGATGGCAAATTGGATTTGGTGCTAGGTCTTTCCCTTTAGGTTTTACCCCAACAATGTTTTCATTAGTTTCGCTCACTCTCGAAATCAAGCATTTTACAGCAGGTTGGAGCAGCCTGTATCTCAGCACAGGAATAAGGTAGGGAAGAATTCTAAGGATCATTTTGACTGCCTCCAGAAGTTAGATCAGATGGCAAATTGGATTTGGTGCTAGGTCTTTCCCTTTAGGTTTTACCCCAACAATGTTTTCATTAGTTTCGCTCACTCTCGAAATCAAGCATTTTACAGCAGGTTGGAGCAGCCTGTATCTCAGCACAGGAATAAGGTAGGGAAGAATTCTAAGGATCATTTTGACTGCCTCCAGAAGTTAGATCAGATGGCAAATTGGATTTGGTGCTAGGTCTTTCCCTTTAGGTTTTACCCCAACAATGTTTTCATTAGTTTCGCTCACTCTCGAAATCAAGCATTTTACAGCAGGTTGGAGCAGCCTGTATCTCAGCACAGGAATAAGGTAGGGAAGAATTCTAAGGATCATTTTGACTGCCTCCAGAAGTTAGATCAGATGGCAAATTGGATTTGGTGCTAGGTCTTTCCCTTTAGGTTTTACCCCAACAATGTTTTCATTAGTTTCGCTCACTCTCGAAATCAAGCATTTTACAGCAGGTTGGAGCAGCCTGTATCTCAGCACAGGAATAAGGTAGGGAAGAATTCAAATACTCATTTTGACTGCCTCCAGAAGTTAAATCAGGTGGCAAATTGGATTTGGTGCTAGGTCTTTCCCTTTAGGTTTTACCCCAACAATGTTTTCATTAGTTTCGCTCACTCTCGAAATCAAGCATTTTACAGCAGGTTGGAGCAGCCTGTATCTCAGCACAGGAATAAGGTAGGGAAGAATTCTAAGGATCATTTTGACTGCCTCCAGAAGTTAGATCAGATGGCAAATTGGATTTGGTGCTAGGTCTTTCCCTTTAGGTTTTACCCCAACAATGTTTTCATTAGTTTCGCTCACTCTCGAAATCAAGCATTTTACAGCAGGTTGGAGCAGCCTGTATCTCAGCACAGGAATAAGGTAGGGAAGAATTCTAAGGATCATTTTGACTGCCTCCAGAAGTTAGATCAGATGGCAAATTGGATTTGGTGCTAGGTCTTTCCCTTTAGGTTTTACCCCAACAATGTTTTCATTAGTTTCGCTCACTCTCGAAATCAAGCATTTTACAGCAGGTTGGAGCAGCCTGTATCTCAGCACAGGAATAAGGTAGGGAAGAATTCTAAGGATCATTTTGACTGCCTCCAGAAGTTAGATCAGATGGCAAATTGGATTTGGTGCTAGGTCTTTCCCTTTAGGTTTTACCCCAACAATGTTTTCATTAGTTTCGCTCACTCTCGAAATCAAGCATTTTACAGCAGGTTGGAGCAGCCTGTATCTCAGCACAGGAATAAGGTAGGGAAGAATTCTAAGGATCATTTTGACTGCCTCCAGAAGTTAGATCAGATGGCAAATTGGATTTGGTGCTAGGTCTTTCCCTTTAGGTTTTACCCCAACAATGTTTTCATTAGTTTCGCTCACTCTCAAAATCAAGCATTTTACAGCAGGTTGGAGCAGCCTGTATCTCAGCACAGGAATAAGGTAGGGAAGAATTCTAAGGATCATTTTGACTGCCTCCAGAAGTTAGATCAGATGGCAAATTGGATTTGGTGCTAGGTCTTTCCCTTTAGGTTTTACCCCAACAATGTTTTCATTAGTTTCGCTCACTCTCGAAATCAAGCATTTTACAGCAGGTTGGAGCAGCCTGTATCTCAGCACAGGAATAAGGTAGGGAAGAATTCTAAGGATCATTTTGACTGCCTCCAGAAGTTAGATCAGATGGCAAATTGGATTTGGTGCTAGGTCTTTCCCTTTAGGTTTTACCCCAACAATGTTTTCATTAGTTTCGCTCACTCTCGAAATCAAGCATTTTACAGCAGGTTGGAGCAGCCTGTATCTCAGCGCAGGAATAAGGTAGGGAAGAATTCTAAGGATCATTTTGACTGCCTCCAGAAGTTAGATCAGATGGCAAATTGGATTTGGTGCTAGGTCTTTCCCTTTAGGTTTTACCCCAACAATGTTTTCATTAGTTTCGCTCACTCTCGAAATCAAGCATTTTACAGCAGGTTGGAGCAGCCTGTATCTCAGCACAGGAATAAGGTAGGGAAGAATTCTAAGGATCATTTTGACTGCCTCCAGAAGTTAGATCAGATGGCAAATTGGATTTGGTGCTAGGTCTTTCCCTTTAGGTTTTACCCCAACAATGTTTTCATTAGTTTCGCTCACTCTCGAAATCAAGCATTTTACAGCAGGTTGGAGCAGCCTGTATCTCAGCACAGGAATAAGGTAGGGAAGAATTCTAAGGATCATTTTGACTGCCTCCAGAAGTTAGATCAGATGGCAAATTGGATTTGGTGCTAGGTCTTTCCCTTTAGGTTTTACCCCAACAATGTTTTCATTAGTTTCGCTCACTCTCGAAATCAAGCATTTTACAGCAGGTTGGAGCAGCCTGTATCTCAGCACAGGAATAAGGTAGGGAAGAATTCTAAGGATCATTTTGACTGCCTCCAGAAGTTAGATCAGATGGCAAATTGGATTTGGTGCTAGGTCTTTCCCTTTAGGTTTTACCCCAACAATGTTTTCATTAGTTTCGCTCACTCTCGAAATCAAGCATTTTACAGCAGGTTGGAGCAGCCTGTATCTCAGCGCAGGAATAAGGTAGGGAAGAATTCTAAGGATCATTTTGACTGCCTCCAGAAGTTAGATCAGATGGCAAATTGGATTTGGTGCTAGGTCTTTCCCTTTAGGTTTTACCCCAACAATGTTTTCATTAGTTTCGCTCACTCTCGAAATCAAGCATTTTACAGCAGGTTGGAGCAGCCTGTATCTCAGCACAGGAATAAGGTAGGGAAGAATTCTAAGGATCATTTTGACTGCCTCCAGAAGTTAGATCAGATGGCAAATTGGATTTGGTGCTAGGTCTTTCCCTTTAGGTTTTACCCCAACAATGTTTTCATTAGTTTCGCTCACTCTCGAAATCAAGCATTTTACAGCAGGTTGGAGCAGCCTGTATCTCAGCACAGGAATAAGGTAGGGAAGAATTCTAAGGATCATTTTGACTGCCTCCAGAAGTTAGATCAGATGGCAAATTGGATTTGGTGCTAGGTCTTTCCCTTTAGGTTTTACCCCAACAATGTTTTCATTAGTTTCGCTCACTCTCGAAATCAAGCATTTTACAGCAGGTTGGAGCAGCCTGTATCTCAGCACAGGAATAAGGTAGGGAAGAATTCTAAGGATCATTTTGACTGCCTCCAGAAGTTAGATCAGATGGCAAATTGGATTTGGTGCTAGGTCTTTCCCTTTAGGTTTTACCCCCAACAATGTTTTCATTAGTTTCGCTCACTCTCGAAATCAAGCATTTTACAGCAGGTTGGAGCAGCCTGTATCTCAGCACAGGAATAAGGTAGGGAAGAATTCTAAGGATCATTTTGACTGCCTCCAGAAGTTAGATCAGATGGCAAATTGGATTTGGTGCTAGGTCTTTCCCTTTAGGTTTTACCCCAACAATGTTTTCATTAGTTTCGCTCACTCTCGAAATCAAGCATTTTACAGCAGGTTGGAGCAGCCTGTATCTCAGCACAGGAATAAGGTAGGGAAGAATTCTAAGGATCATTTTGACTGCCTCCAGAAGTTAGATCAGATGGCAAATTGGATTTGGTGCTAGGTCTTTCCCTTTAGGTTTTACCCCAACAATGTTTTCATTAGTTTCGCTCACTCTCGAAATCAAGCATTTTACAGCAGGTTGGAGCAGCCTGTATCTCAGCACAGGAATAAGGTAGGGAAGAATTCTAAGGATCATTTTGACTGCCTCCAGAAGTTAGATCAGATGGCAAATTGGATTTGGTGCTAGGTCTTTCCCTTTAGGTTTTACCCCAACAATGTTTTCATTAGTTTCGCTCACTCTCGAAATCAAGCATTTTACAGCAGGTTGGAGCAGCCTGTATCTCAGCACAGGAATAAGGTAGGGAAGAATTCTAAGGATCATTTTGACTGCCTCCAGAAGTTAGATCAGATGGCAAATTGGATTTGGTGCTAGGTCTTTCCCTTTAGGTTTTACCCCAACAATGTTTTCATTAGTTTCGCTCACTCTCGAAATCAAGCATTTTACAGCAGGTTGGAGCAGCCTGTATCTCAGCACAGGAATAAGGTAGGGAAGAATTCAAATACTCATTTTGACTGCCTCCAGAAGTTAGATCAGATGGCAAATTGGATTTGGTGCTAGGTCTTTCCCTTTAGGTTTTACCCCAACAATGTTTTCATTAGTTTCGCTCACTCTCGAAATCAAGCATTTTACAGCAGGTTGGAGCAGCCTGTATCTCAGCACAGGAATAAGGTAGGGAAGAATTCAAATACTCATTTTGACTGCCTCCAGAAGTTAGATCAGATGGCAAATTGGATTTGGTGCTAGGTCTTTCCCTTTAGGTTTTACCCCAACAATGTTTTCATTAGTTTCGCTCACTCTCGAAATCAAGCATTTTACAGCAGGTTGGAGCAGCCTGTATCTCAGCACAGGAATAAGGTAGGGAAGAATTCAAATACTCATTTTGACTGCCTCCAGAAGTTAGATCAGATGGCAAATTGGATTTGGTGCTAGGTCTTTCCCTTTAGGTTTTACCCCAACAATGTTTTCATTAGTTTCGCTCACTCTCGAAACCAAGCATTTTACAGCAGGTTGGAGCAGCCTGTATCTCAGCACAGGAATAAGGTAGGGAAGAATTCTAAGGATCATTTTGACTGCCTCCAGAAGTTAGATCAGATGGCAAATTGGATTTGGTGCTAGGTCTTTCCCTTTAGGTTTTACCCCAACAATGTTTTCATTAGTTTCGCTCACTCTCGAAATCAAGCATTTTACAGCAGGTTGGAGCAGCCTGTATCTCAGCACAGGAATAAGGTAGGGAAGAATTCTAAGGATCATTTTGACTGCCTCCAGAAGTTAGATCAGATGGCAAATTGGATTTGGTGCTAGGTCTTTCCCTTTAGGTTTTACCCCAACAATGTTTTCATTAGTTTCGCTCACTCTCGAAATCAAGCATTTTACAGCAGGTTGGAGCAGCCTGTATCTCAGCACAGGAATAAGGTAGGGAAGAATTCTAAGGATCATTTTGACTGCCTCCAGAAGTTAGATCAGATGTGGCAAATTGGATTTGGTGCTAGGTCTTTCCCTTTAGGTTTTACCCCAACAATGTTTTCATTAGTTTCGCTCACTCTCGAAATCAAGCATTTTACAGCAGGTTGGAGCAGCCTGTATCTCAGCACAGGAATAAGGTAGGGAAGAATTCTAAGGATCATTTTGACTGCCTCCAGAAGTTAGATCAGATGGCAAATTGGATTTGGTGCTAGGTCTTTCCCTTTAGGTTTTACCCCAACAATGTTTTCATTAGTTTCGCTCACTCTCGAAACCAAGCATTTTTACAGCAGGTTGGAGCAGCCTGTATCTCAGCACAGGAATAAGGTAGGGAAGAATTCTAAGGATCATTTTGACTGCCTCCAGAAGTTAGATCAGATGGCAAATTGGATTTGGTGCTAGGTCTTTCCCTTTAGGTTTTACCCCAACAATGTTTTCATTAGTTTCGCTCACTCTCAAAATCAAGCATTTTACAGCAGGTTGGAGCAGCCTGTATCTCAGCACAGGAATAAGGTAGGGAAGAATTCTAAGGATCATTTTGACTGCCTCCAGAAGTTAGATCAGATGGCAAATTGGATTTGGTGCTAGGTCTTTCCCTTTAGGTTTTACCCCAACAATGTTTTCATTAGTTTCGCTCACTCTCGAAATCAAGCATTTTACAGCAGGTTGGAGCAGCCTGTATCTCAGCACAGGAATAAGGTAGGGAAGAATTCTAAGGATCATTTTGACTGCCTCCAGAAGTTAGATCAGATGGCAAATTGGATTTGGTGCTAGGTCTTTCCCTTTAGGTTTTACCCCAACAATGTTTTCATTAGTTTCGCTCACTCTCGAAATCAAGCATTTTACAGCAGGTTGGAGCAGCCTGTATCTCAGCACAGGAATAAGGTAGGGAAGAATTCTAAGGATCATTTTGACTGCCTCCAGAAGTTAGATCAGATGGCAAATTGGATTTGGTGCTAGGTCTTTCCCTTTAGGTTTTACCCCAACAATGTTTTCATTAGTTTCGCTCACTCTCGAAACCAAGCATTTTACAGCAGGTTGGAGCAGCCTGTATCTCAGCACAGGAATAAGGTAGGGAAGAATTCTAAGGATCATTTTGACTGCCTCCAGAAGTTAGATCAGATGGCAAATTGGATTTGGTGCTAGGTCTTTCCCTTTAGGTTTTACCCCAACAATGTTTTCATTAGTTTCGCTCACTCTGGAAATCAAGCATTTTACAGCAGGTTGGAGCAGCCTGTATCTCAGCACAGGAATAAGGTAGGGAAGAATTCTAAGGATCATTTTGACTGCCTCCAGAAGTTAGATCAGATGGCAAATTGGATTTGGTGCTAGGTCTTTCCCTTTAGGTTTTACCCCCAACAATGTTTTCATTAGTTTCGCTCACTCTCGAAATCAAGCATTTTACAGCAGGTTGGAGCAGCCTGTATCTCAGCACAGGAATAAGGTAGGGAAGAATTCTAAGGATCATTTTGACTGCCTCCAGAAGTTAGATCAGATGGCAAATTGGATTTGGTGCTAGGTCTTTCCCTTTAGGTTTTACCCCAACAATGTTTTCATTAGTTTCGCTCACTCTCGAAATCAAGCATTTTACAGCAGGTTGGAGCAGCCTGTATCTCAGCACAGGAATAAGGTAGGGAAGAATTCTAAGGATCATTTTGACTGCCTCCAGAAGTTAGATCAGATGGCAAATTGGATTTGGTGCTAGGTCTTTCCCTTTAGGTTTTACCCCCAACAATGTTTTCATTAGTTTCGCTCACTCTCGAAATCAAGCATTTTACAGCAGGTTGGAGCAGCCTGTATCTCAGCACAGGAATAAGGTAGGGAAGAATTCTAAGGATCATTTTGACTGCCTCCAGAAGTTAGATCAGATGGCAAATTGGATTTGGTGCTAGGTCTTTCCCTTTAGGTTTCACCCCAACAATGTTTTCATTAGTTTCGCTCACTCTCGAAATCAAGCATTTTACAGCAGGTTGGAGCAGCCTGTATCTCAGCACAGGAATAAGGTAGGGAAGAATTCTAAGGATCATTTTGACTGCCTCCAGAAGTTAGATCAGATGGCAAATTGGATTTGGTGCTAGGTCTTTCCCTTTAGGTTTTACCCCAACAATGTTTTCATTAGTTTCGCTCACTCTCGAAATCAAGCATTTTACAGCAGGTTGGAGCAGCCTGTATCTCAGCACAGGAATAAGGTAGGGAAGAATTCTAAGGATCATTTTGACTGCCTCCAGAAGTTAGATCAGATGGCAAATTGGATTTGGTGCTAGGTCTTTCCCTTTAGGTTTTACCCCAACAATGTTTTCATTAGTTTCGCTCACTCTCGAAATCAAGCATTTTACAGCAGGTTGGAGCAGCCTGTATCTCAGCACAGGAATAAGGTAGGGAAGAATTCAAATACTCATTTTGACTGCCTCCAGAAGTTAGATCAGATGGCAAATTGGATTTGGTGCTAGGTCTTTCCCTTTAGGTTTTACCCCAACAATGTTTTCATTAGTTTCGCTCACTCTCGAAATCAAGCATTTTACAGCAGGTTGGAGCAGCCTGTATCTCAGCACAGGAATAAGGTAGGGAAGAATTCTAAGGATCATTTTGACTGCCTCCAGAAGTTAGATCAGATGGCAAATTGGATTTGGTGCTAGGTCTTTCCCTTTAGGTTTCACCCCAACAATGTTTTCATTAGTTTCGCTCACTCTCGAAATCAAGCATTTTTACAGCAGGTTGGAGCAGCCTGTATCTCAGCACAGGAATAAGGTAGGGAAGAATTCAAATACTCATTTTGACTGCCTCCAGAAGTTAGATCAGATGGCAAATTGGATTTGGTGCTAGGTCTTTCCCTTTAGGTTTTACCCCAACAATGTTTTCATTAGTTTCGCTCACTCTCGAAATCAAGCATTTTACAGCAGGTTGGAGCAGCCTGTATCTCAGCACAGGAATAAGGTAGGGAAGAATTCTAAGGATCATTTTGACTGCCTCCAGAAGTTAGATCAGATGGCAAATTGGATTGGTGCTAGGTCTTTCCCTTTAGGTTTTACCCCAACAATGTTTTCATTAGTTTCACTCACTCTCGAAATCAAGCATTTTACAGCAGGTTGGAGCAGCCTGTATCTCAGCACAGGAATAAGGTAGGGAAGAATTCTAAGGATCATTTTGACTGCCTCCAGAAGTTAGATCAGATGGCAAATTGGATTTGGTGCTAGGTCTTTCCCTTTAGGTTTTACCCCAACAATGTTTTCATTAGTTTCGCTCACTCTCGAAATCAAGCATTTTACAGCAGGTTGGAGCAGCCTGTATCTCAGCACAGGAATAAGGTAGGGAAGAATTCTAAGGATCATTTTGACTGCCTCCAGAAGTTAGATCAGATGGCAAATTGGATTTGGTGCTAGGTCTTTCCCTTTAGGTTTTACCCCAACAATGTTTTCATTAGTTTCGCGCACTCTCGAAATCAAGCATTTTACAGCAGGTTGGAGCAGCCTGTATCTCAGCACAGGAATAAGGTAGGGAAGAATTCTAAGGATCATTTTGACTGCCTCCAGAAGTTAGATCAGATGGCAAATTGGATTTGGTACTAGGTCTTTCCCTTTAGGTTTTACCCCAACAATGTTTTCATTAGTTTCGCGCACTCTCGAAATCAAGCATTTTACAGCAGGTTGGAGCAGCCTGTATCTCAGCACAGGAATAAGGTAGGGAAGAATTCTAAGGATCATTTTGACTGCCTCCAGAAGTTAGATCAGATGGCAAATTGGATTTGGTGCTAGGTCTTTCCCTTTAGGTTTTACCCCAACAATGTTTTCATTAGTTTCGCTCACTCTGGAAATCAAGCATTTTACAGCAGGTTGGAGCAGCCTGTATCTCAGCACAGGAATAAGGTAGGGAAGAATTCAAATACTCATTTTGACTGCCTCCAGAAGTTAGATCAGATGGCAAATTGGATTTGGTGCTAGGTCTTTCCCTTTAGGTTTTACCCCAACAATGTTTTCATTAGTTTCGCTCACCTCTCGAAATCAAGCATTTTACAGCAGGTTGGAGCAGCCTGTATCTCAGCACAGGAATAAGGTAGGGAAGAATTCTAAGGATCATTTTGACTGCCTCCAGAAGTTAGATCAGATGGCAAATTGGATTTGGTGCTAGGTCTTTCCCTTTAGGTTTTACCCCAACAATGTTTTCATTAGTTTCGCTCACTCTCGAAATCAAGCATTTTACAGCAGGTTGGAGCAGCCTGTATCTCAGCACAGGAATAAGGTAGGGAAGAATTCTAAGGATCATTTTGACTGCCTCCAGAAGTTAGATCAGATGGCAAATTGGATTTGGTGCTAGGTCTTTCCCTTTAGGTTTTACCCCAACAATGTTTTCATTAGTTTCGCTCACTCTCGAAATCAAGCATTTTACAGCAGGTTGGAGCAGCCTGTATCTCAGCACAGGAATAAGGTAGGGAAGAATTCTAAGGATCATTTTGACTGCCTCCAGAAGTTAGATCAGATGGCAAATTGGATTTGGTGCTAGGTCTTTCCCTTTAGGTTTCACCCCAACAATGTTTTCATTAGTTTCGCTCACTCTCGAAATCAAGCATTTTACAGCAGGTTGGAGCAGCCTGTATCTCAGCACAGGAATAAGGTAGGGAAGAATTCTAAGGATCATTTTGACTGCCTCCAGAAGTTAGATCAGATGGCAAATTGGATTTGGTGCTAGGTCTTTTCCCTTTAGGTTTTACCCCAACAATGTTTTCATTAGTTTCGCTCACTCTCGAAATCAAGCATTTTACAGCAGGTTGGAGCAGCCTGTATCTCAGCACAGGAATAAGGTAGGGAAGAATTCTAAGGATCATTTTGACTGCCTCCAGAAGTTAGATCAGATGGCAAATTGGATTTGGTGCTAGGTCTTTCCCTTTAGGTTTTACCCCAACAATGTTTTCATTAGTTTCGCTCACTCTCGAAATCAAGCATTTTACAGCAGGTTGGAGCAGCCTGTATCTCAGCACAGGAATAAGGTAGGGAAGAATTCTAAGGATCATTTTGACTGCCTCCAGAAGTTAGATCAGATGGCAAATTGGATTTGGTGCTAGGTCTTTCCCTTTAGGTTTTACCCCAACAATGTTTTCATTAGTTTCGCTCACTCTCGAAATCAAGCATTTTACAGCAGGTTGGAGCAGCCTGTATCTCAGCACAGGAATAAGGTAGGGAAGAATTCTAAGGATCATTTTGACTGCCTCCAGAAGTTAGATCAGATGGCAAATTGGATTTGGTGCTAGGTCTTTCCCTTTAGGTTTTACCCCAACAATGTTTTCATTAGTTTCGCTCACTCTCGAAATCAAGCATTTTACAGCAGGTTGGAGCAGCCTGTATCTCAGCACAGGAATAAGGTAGGGAAGAATTCTAAGGATCATTTTGACTGCCTCCAGAAGTTAGATCAGATGGCAAATTGGATTTGGTGCTAGGTCTTTCCCTTTAGGTTTTACCCCAACAATGTTTTCATTAGTTTCGCTCACTCTCGAAATCAAGCATTTTACAGCAGGTTGGAGCAGCCTGTATCTCAGCACAGGAATAAGGTAGGGAAGAATTCTAAGGATCATTTTGACTGCCTCCAGAAGTTAGATCAGATGGCAAATTGGATTTGGTGCTAGGTCTTTCCCTTTAGGTTTTACCCCAACAATGTTTTCATTAGTTTCGCTCACTCTCGAAATCAAGCATTTTACAGCAGGTTGGAGCAGCCTGTATCTCAGCACAGGAATAAGGTAGGGAAGAATTCTAAGGATCATTTTGACTGCCTCCAGAAGTTAGATCAGATGGCAAATTGGATTTGGTGCTAGGTCTTTCCCTTTAGGTTTTACCCCAACAATGTTTTCATTAGTTTCGCTCACTCTCGAAATCAAGCATTTTACAGCAGGTTGGAGCAGCCTGTATCTCAGCACAGGAATAAGGGTAGGGAAGAATTCTAAGGATCATTTTGACTGCCTCCAGAAGTTAGATCAGATGGCAAATTGGATTTGGTGCTAGGTCTTTCCCTTTAGGTTTTTACCCCAACAATGTTTTCATTAGTTTCGCTCACTCTTGAAATCAAGCATTTTACAGCAGGTTGGAGCAGCCTGTATCTCAGCACAGGAATAAGGTAGGGAAGAATTCTAAGGATCATTTTGACTGCCTCCAGAAGTTAGATCAGATGGCAAATTGGATTTGGTGCTAGGTCTTTCCCTTTAGGTTTTACCCCCAACAATGTTTTCAATTAGTTTCACTCACTCTCGAAATCAAGCATTTTACAGCAGGTTGGAGCAGCCTGTATCTCAGCACAGGAATAAGGTAGGGAAGTATTCAAATACTCATTTTGACTGCCTCCAGAAGTTAGATCAGATGGCAAATTGGATTTGGTGCTAGGTCTTTCCCTTTAGGTTTTTACCCCAACAATGTTTTCATTAGTTTCGCTCACTCTCGAAATCAAGCATTTTACAGCAGGTTGGAGCAGCCTGTATCTCAGCACAGGAATAAGGTAGGGAAGAATTCTAAGGATCATTTTGACTGCCTCCAGAAGTTAGATCAGATGGCAAATTGGATTTGGTGCTAGGTCTTTCCCTTTAGGTTTTACCCCAACAATGTTTTCATTAGTTTCGCTCACTCTCGAAATCAAGCATTTTACAGCAGGTTGGAGCAGCCTGTATCTCAGCACAGGAATAAGGTAGGGAAGAATTCAAATAATCATTTTGACTGCCTCCAGAAGTTAGATCAGATGGCAAATTGGATTTGGTGCTAGGTCTTTCCCTTTAGGTTTTACCCCAACAATGTTTTCATTAGTTTCGCTCACTCTCGAAATCAAGCATTTTACAGCAGGTTGGAGCAGCCTGTATCTCAGCACAGGAATAAGGTAGGGAAGAATTCTAAGGATCATTTTGACTGCCTCCAGAAGTTAGATCAGATGGCAAATTGGATTTGGTGCTAGGTCTTTCCCTTTAGGTTTTACCCCAACAATGTTTTCATTAGTTTCGCTCACTCTCGAAATCAAGCATTTTACAGCAGGTTGGAGCAGCCTGTATCTCAGCACAGGAATAAGGTAGGGAAGAATTCAAATACTCATTTTGACTGCCTCCAGAAGTTAGATCAGATGGCAAATTGGATTTGGTGCTAGGTCTTTCCCTTTAGGTTTTACCCCAACAATGTTTTCATTAGTTTCGCTCACTCTCGAAATCAAGCATTTTACAGCAGGTTGGAGCAGCCTGTATCTCAGCACAGGAATAAGGTAGGGAAGAATTCTAAGGATCATTTTGACTGCCTCCAGAAGTTAGATCAGATGGCAAATTGGATTTGGTGCTAGGTCTTTCCCTTTAGGTTTTACCCCAACAATGTTTTCATTAGTTTCGCTCACTCTCGAAATCAAGCATTTTACAGCAGGTTGGAGCAGCCTGTATCTCAGCACAGGAATAAGGTAGGGAAGAATTCTAAGGATCATTTTGACTGCCTCCAGAAGTTAGATCAGATGGCAAATTGGATTTGGTGCTAGGTCTTTCCCTTTAGGTTTTACCCCAACAATGTTTTCATTAGTTTCGCTCACTCTCGAAATCAAGCATTTTACAGCA